>NC_083316.1:29855320-30054305 GCF_963455315.2 Globicephala melas
AGCGGCCATGGCTCACGGCCCCAGCCGCTCCGCGGCATGTGGGATCTTCCCAGACCGGGGCACGAACCCGTGTCCCCTGCATCGGCAGGCGGACTCTCAACCACTGCGCCACCAGGGAAGCCCACGTAATGTTCTTGAAAGCAGGAGCCAAGTATATGTTTTTTACATCTCACATGGTACCTAGCCCAGTCCTGCACTTGTTGCAGAAGGAAGGAAGAGGGGGAAGAAAGAAAAAGGGAGGAGCTTGTGTTTGTGTTAGAAATCTGAAATAAACATATATTTGACAATAAAATGGCCATACTGGGTAAGACTCACACAGTTCATTACAGCCTAATGGAAGACTCCTTTCTTTCTTCATGTCAATCTCAAATAATCAAGACTGTATTCTACAAATACACTAGAAAACCTTTAAGGCTCTGCAGCCATTACTTGTTCTAAATTATTTTAAGAGATATAATAAATTCTTTTGCTTACATTTATGTTTTTAAAAATAGAACATGAATTCATTCCCTTGCAAAAGACTTGAATGACAGGGAAACATACAGAGTAAACCACTGAAGTTGCTTCACCTCCTTAACTCACTCCCCACCCCACTGACAGCACAAATAACTGTTTGTGTGTTTCCCTGAAGCAATTTATATTTTATGCCTGTACCATGTTTTGGGTTGCTGGATTCCTTCTAGATCAAAGATTTCATGATTTTATAATTAGGAAGGAGCCATTAGATATATTCATCTAATAAATAATTACTGGGGATCTAGTCTGGGCTAGGGGAATATAGAGGTGGATTAAACATACAGTACTGCCTTCTCTTGCTATTAACATCGGGATTCCAAGAACTCTGTTTCGAAAGTGCATTTGGGAGGGGCCACTGGGATGGAAGCTAGATGTCAGGAAGTTGGAGGGTAGATGGGAAGGAGGACTGAAAGCTGTACTGTTGTGGTTTTGTGAAATTTAGCTGTGAAAGAAATGTTGTGATGAGGTAATAGCTTACAGAAGTAGTGGGGGCCAAAGGAAAGATTCGTTTCAACATGGGAAGAGGCTGTAAATTCATGTAAGAAGTATTTTGGAACACCTACCATGGCCAGGCACTGGGCTTACCTTCCACAGGAGTATGTGTCACCTGTGTCCACTCAATAAGCATGCAATGAGCTCCTTTACATTTGGCTGGACACTGTGGTTGTATAAGTGTGTGTAAAATAACCACTGCCCATTTACGAGCACAACTACCACATTTGAAGCAAAAATGCAGAGAAGAGTTGATTCATGGGGCCAGTTCTAGGAAAATGCTAGGAGGATGACTTATGTGACCAAGTAGGAAGATTTATTTTGGACCAGTGGGAGGACATCTTTTCTTCTATTGGAGGGAATGGTTAGTTAGTATAAATTTCTATAAAATAATTGGGAAAAATATATCACAAGCCTTTAAATTGTCCATGCCCTTGGGAATTCCCTGGTAGTCCAGTAGTTAGGACTCTGCGCTCTCACTGCTGAGGGCCCAGGTTCAGGGAATCCCTGGTCAGGGAACTAGAATCCCACAAGATGCTCAACACAGCCCCCCAAAAAACAAGTCCATACCCTTTGACCCACTAATTCCTCTTCTAGAAGTCTTCTCTAAGGAAATCATCAGTACATGGTAAAAAATGAGAAGCATAGTGGTAGTTATAGAATATGGACTCTCAGTTCAAATCCTGGCCACTCCACTGACTAATTATATTACCTTGAACAAATTCCTTAACTTTACTCTCTTCAATTTATAATAGGGATAATAGTATTTATCTATAAGATTATTGTGAGGTTTAAATGAACAGACATGTCAAACATTTGAAACTTGGTAAGCACAAAAATATAAAGATTTATCATTAAAGCAAAAGAAAATGGAGATATCAAAAATCTCTAGCAATAGTACATGGTTTATATAAGCAGAGGACAGCCAGGTAAAGTGTGCCAGAAACTGCTAGTTGACCCTCAATATCTGTCTTCTCCTTCTAAAGTAGTAGAAGCCCTGGATTTTAGTTGGGCATATAATCACCTAGAATAAATACTATGATTCCCATCCTTCCTTGAAACTGGTTATGGCCATATGAGTAGATCTGGCCAATGGAATATGAGCAGAAGTAATGGGCATATTTTCTGGGTTGTGTCCTTAAAGACGAGAGGCATGCTTCCCCACCTTTTTTCCTCCCCTTTTTGATTTTCACATAAACATGGTGGTGAGACATCTTGGACCATGCAGACAAGAGCTACACCTCGGGATGGCAGAGCAATTCAATAAAAGAGTCTGAGCCTCTGACAACTTCACAGGGCTTCACACCAGCTCAGAATGCCACAACAGAAAAACACATTTCTACCTTGTTTAAGCCACTATTGTTCCATGTCTCTTTCACAACAGCCAAACCTACTTCCTATTAGCAGAAGGAAATAGTATGCAACTACTTAAAATGATGCTTTAAGAAGCAGTTTGAATGTCATGAAAGAATGTTTATCATATATTAGGTGGAAAAAAACTGGATATTAGATTTTATATATATATATATATATATATATATATATATATGAGATATGATCTCAGCAGTTTTTTTAAAAATTCATGGTTAAAAATACTGGAAGGAACTATGCCAAAATAGAATTATGTTTGGATATTTTTCTTCTACTTCTCTATACTCTCCCAAATTTTCTGCAGTGCACATCCAATATGTTGATAATCAAGAGAAGATACAGTATAAAATTCTAGCCACCTATATTTCAAGACAAAGTTGCCCCAGTTGACAGGAATACCCCTTCTCCTTCTGCACTCATGGGTCATTTTGTTCCTGCCCTGGTTAGATTGTAAGCAAGCACTGTGTCTTGTATAATTCTGTATTGCACAAAATTTCACCTCTAGTAGACACTAAATAAGTACTTCATGGATAAAACATCACAATTAGAAAGGCAGAAATGTTTATACAGCTAACAGAGAAAGGCACAGATGTTTATACAGCTACATACAGCTAACTTAAAGCAATAACTTGGCTGCTTTATTTATACATTCCCTGTATTACAAGCAAATTACTCACAATTCCTTGCATATAGTTTATCTTCCTGTCTTATACTTAAGAACAATACAAAATTTACTATAGCTGCATTTGAGTTTTACACTTTTTTTTTTTTTTTTTTTTTTTTGCCATACGTGGGCCTCTCACTGTTGTGGCCTCTCCGGTTGCAGAGCATAGGCTCTGGACGTGCAGGCTCAGCGGCCATGGCTCATGGGCCCAGCTGCTCCGCAGCATGTGGGATCTTCCTGGACCGGGGCACGAACCCGTGTCCCCTGCATCGGCAGGCAGACTCTCAACCACTGCACCACCAGGGAAGCCCTACACATATTTTTAAATATGTATCACCACCCTATTAAGCATATATTATTATCACCATTTTACAGATTTCAAAACTGAAGCTCAGAGAGGTTATTGCTCCAGATCACAGAACTATGAAGTGACAGGGCTAAGAGTGTAACCTTGATCTTTCTGACTTTACAACATTATCCTACCCAAAATATATATATTTGTATATATTATCCTACCTAAGATACATGCACACACACACACACTATTTTAATCCTCACAGTAATCTACATAAGTATTATTAGTGTGCTAATAATATATTTTCTTTTTTATTAACTAGTTTTTAATTGAAAAAGAAATACATGCCCCAGTCTAATCATGACAAAAACATCAGACAAATTCCAATTAAGAGACATTCTACTGACTAGTAGCCAGTACTGACCAGTACTCTTGAAAGGTCATCAAAAGCAAGTCTGAGAAACTGTTTCAGCCAAGATGAGCCCAAGGAGACATGACAATTAAATGTAATGTGGTGTTCTGTGTGGCATCTTGGAACAGAAAAAGGACAATAGGTAAAAACTAAGGAAATTTGAGTAAAGTATGGAGTTTACTTAATAATAATATATCAATATGGATTCACTGTGACAAATTGTGAAAAATGAAACATACTCATGTAAGATGCTAATCATAGGGGAAACTGGGTTTAGGTATATGGGAACTCTCTGTACGATATTGGCAATTTTTCTGTAAATCTAAAACTATCCTAAAATTAAAAGTTTATTTTTTTAAAAAAGAAATATATGCATTTGAAAAAATTCAAATAGAATCAGAGTATATAAAATGAACAGTAAGTCTGCCTCTTACTTTAGACACTTACTCTCTTGGTTCCCCTTCCAAGAAGCAAACATTGCTGCCAATTTCTTATGTCTCCTTCTCTACAAGCACATACAGGTATGGACATATTTTTCAGTAGAGAGACCTATGTTCATGACTTAAGAATCTAACTCCCTAGGTTCAAGTTAAGTGTATCAGTTTCCTATGACAGGTGTAACAAATTACCACAAGCTTGAGGGCTTATAACAATGAGATTTATTTTCTCACAGTTCTGGAGGTGAGATATCCAAATCAGCATCACTGAGTCAATATCAAGGGCTCTAGAGGAGATTCTGTTCCTTGCCTCTTGTAGCTTCTGCTGGCTGTCAGCATTCCTTGGTTTGTGACCACATCCCTCCAATCTCTGCCTCTGTGGTCACATTGCCTTCTCCTCTTCTTCCTTATATGTCAAGTCTCCCTTTATTTCCCTCTTAAAAGGATTACACTGTGATTACGTAGGGCCCAATGGATAATTCAGGATAATTCCTCCATTTCAAGTTTCTTAATCAGTCACACCTGCAAAGAATTTTTCGAAATAGGGAAACATTTACATGTTCCAGGGACTAGGACATGATATCTTTGAGAGCTATTATTCAGCCCACTACAGTAATTTATTTTATTTATTTATTTATTTATTTATTTATTTATTTATTGTGGTACGCGGGCCTCTCACTGTTGCGGCCTCCCCCGTTGCGGACACGCAGGCTCAGCGGCCATGGCTCACGGACCCAGCCGCTCTGCGGCATGTGGGATCTTCCCGGACAGGGCCACGAACCCGTGTCCCCTGCATCGGCAGGCGGACTCTCAACCTCTGCGCCACCAGGGAAGCCCCGAAGTAATTTATTTTTTTAATTGAAGTTTTCACTCACGAATGACAAGTACAAGAACAAAACTGCTGTCTACACCTTATTCATGTTAATAAAACTGACATTCTGATGACTCTCTAACATAACTCATCACTTTCCTTCTAAGTGACATAATTATATTCCCTTAGGTCATCCTAAAAGATGTGGAATGGTCTCAGGTAATATGCAGCTGGTCATTTAAATTCAGTGTCTCAAGATACTGTTTTTAATTTTCCTTTCTGTCTTCCCTTTATCAAGGGTAACTTAACTCCCAGTGCTACCAGCCCCTTCTATCCTGTTGCATCCGTTTTCAACTGTGGTTTTCTAGCCTCACTGTCAGAGCAATATGATGAAAGATCTTCAGCATCTGATGCAAGACTGTGCTCCCTTGGCGTCCTCAGGCCCCAACAAGTTGACTTTGTGCCCCTGTCTGAGAACAGGGCTGCCTGACTGGGCAACATTTGCCAGTCCCTGAAGTCGCAAAGATTCTGACTTTAAAAGCAATCTGTAGGGCTTTACCTGTGAAGCAGAGGAACTCTGGAAAACTCTGTACTCTGGTGGGATCACTAGGACAGTGAGGAAGGTAGGAAGGTGATATACGGTCCAGGAGGAGGAAAAAACAAAAATCTCAGCCTCTACTGACCTACCATCCTCTCCAGACTCATTTGCTCCAATCCAAAAGGTCAGACCCTCCAGAGACAGCCTGGAACATCTTGCCTGCAAAATATACAGCATGAAGACATGGTACTTTTTGTTCTCATATGACAAAGCGTTGAAAATAATGGTTAATACTGAGCCTGTCAGGAGAGGTTGAGTTCAAAACTTAGCACTTTCCTACATCTTAGGCTCTTAATCATCTGTACCAGTATTTTTTTTTTTTTTTTACTGCAGGGAAGGAAGCAGTTAAATTTCAATATGAAACAACAGCTCCCAGTACTCTCATCTACCACCAGTAATTACTGCTCAGAGAAAGGATTAAAAAATATGTAAAGCCTAACCCCAATTCCCTATAGCCTGCCTGCTAGTTCCTTTCTGTAGCCAGCATCATATTTACCAATATATTTTAAACCAAGCATGAAAAAGTCAAGAATACCAATAACTTTGTTATTTGGAGTGCTGACAAAGGATATAATGGAGCTATTAGGCACCATGTCTGTCCAGGCTCATTACACAAATATGCCCATCCTCTGGGAGGACTGCGGGAGGAATGAGTGAGGTAATGTATCTAGGGCGCTTCGCACAGCACCTGACAAGTGGCAAAGGCTTAATAAACAGCAGCTATCGCTATTATTAGCACCACAGTGGGGCCCGCATGGAAACTCCATCCAGTGTCAGGCGAAGGGAGGAGAAGTGAGGAGGAACGTGCAGTAAGAGGTGGGGAGGGAGAGAAAGGGGAGAGACCAGGAGAGACCAAGAGTCAGACAGACAAGTTTTCCAAGTTTTCCTCAGGATAGCTTCTACCCTAGATGCACCACCCAAAATGACTTTTCCTAAATTTGATTATTAGATGCTGCCAATTGAGCCAAAATTTTATGCTTTTTATTTATGAAAAACGTTTTCCCAAGATTGAAAATTCAGTTAGCTATATTTAGGTGGTTTTTGTTTTTGTTTTTGTTGAGGGCGGAGGGTGGTTTGTGGGTTTGTTTCACAAAAATGAAAAGCCCAGGTGATCATTTTTCCTACCTACTCAGTCCCGAGATTAAATCCTGGTGGGTTATAGTTTCATTGATCATTGTCTATCTGGAATATCTGGAAAAACTGCCTGATTGGGTAAAGCTCCCCTTTTCTGACCAAGGCAACCAAGACCTCCTTGATCCACATAGTGGAATAGGCGACATTGGCACCATCCCCTCTGCCCTTTCAATGTAGAGACATAAAATACACGGCTGACACCATCCCCAGTCTCTCGATGGTGACAGGGACATCAGTGCTACTATTCTGTATACTAATTTGTGTTCTGTATCAGTCCGTGGAGGATTTGAAGAGCTTTTCACCAAAACCCATACAATAACATTGTGATGTAATAAAAGTTAGAAGAAAGAATCAGCAGCAGAGACAATATAAATAAAAATAGAAAGTTGAGACTGAGGAAAGCCCATGACAGCTTCTATAGGGCCTATAATTGTGCCTCAAATTTAGCTTGAGAGAGAAGTTTCCAGGCAGCTAGAGCAGCAATCTAGGAGCCGGGGCCCATGAGGCCAACCTCAGGCCCAGAGAGGAGGGAATGTCAGGGGCCGCTGGAATTACAAAGAGAATTGCAGGCAAGGGTGAGGCTGACGGGCCTGCCAGTCTGGACTGGGGGAAAACAGTGAGCCAGAGATGCCCACCTTTGTTTGCATTTTTGCAACCTCACTCCATGCCCATTCCTATTTAGTGTGGCCCCAGGGAAGCACAGATTATGAGTTTTCAGTCAAGGACCCAGTGTGCAGATAATTCAAGATGCTGGTTAAAAGTGGACCCAGGTGCTTTTGAGATCAGACGAGCAAGTGGTTAAGGCAGCACCTGCAGGGTACCAAGGACAAAGCCAGGAATTTTCCTGAGAGCCAGGGTCTACTCTGGCATGGCAACAAGCAAAGGCTAAGGTTGTGGCATTCTATACTACGGATCGTGGCACCAATGCTCTTGGCATGGACTACGCTTAAAGCAAGTGTGACCAATCATTCAGCAAGGTCAAAAAAAAAATAAAAAACCATATCAGAAATACTGTCAGCTTCCCAGTGAACCTGCCTGGATGAATTAGCTGCACAGTGTGCCCCTGGAGGAACTAGATGAATTAGGCTGCCGCAGCGGTTGCCAGATATGAAGCAATAATTTTGAAGGACACCTGCCAAAAGCATAATTTTTTTATTTTAGAATGGTTACTGTAGAATGGCTCTTAAAGAGGGGGAAACAATTAGCTAGCAGGACCACCTGTTTGTGGTAAGCCTCTTGGTTCCTAACCAGAGGTCAACAAACTATAAGGCTTACCTGTTTGTATTTTCCCATTATCTATAGTTGGGCAACCAGGGGATTGCAAAGAAGCTTCAAATCATTGAAACATAATTTTGCAAATAGGAGAAAAGTGGCAAGACTAAACAATCTCAAATTATAATCTAACGTCTTAGCAGTCCATTCTGGCTAGCCATGCTTCTTACAGAAGTATGAATATACAGTGTACCAGGCTCCCACTTATGTCTAAATTAATAGTGTAATAGCTTTTGAGTTCCTTGGCCTCTCCAGTTGCCTCTCTGATTCAAAAAGTGTGGAGAAGGAATCCCTGGGGTGTCTCTTCCCCAGTGATCTTGTTCCTTATTTCCTTAGGAAAAGCAGGATAACGCCTCCTCAAAGATATCCACATCCTAAACCCCAGATCCTGTGACTATGTTAAGTTACATAGCAAGATGGAATTAAGGTTGAAGGTGGAATTAAGCCGCTAATCAACTAACCTTGAGATGGGAAGTTTAACCTGGATTGTCTCAGTGGGCCCAATGTCATCACAGGGCTCTTAAAAGCAGAAGAGGACGGCAGAAAAGTCAAAACCAGGGAGACAGCATCGTGAAAAAGACTCAGCCAGCCTTTGCTGGCTTTGAAGATGGAAGGGGGCCAAGAACCAAGGGATGCAGGCAACCTCTAGAAGCTGGAAAAGGCAAGGAAACAGATTCTCCCCTAGAGTACTCAGAAAGGAGCCAACCCTGCAGACACCTTGATTTTAGCCCAGTGAGACCTATTTCAGTATTGTGACTGTGAGATGGTAAATTTGCTACTTTACTGGTGTTTTATTTCTCCTCCACTGCAACTCATACATAACCTGAGAATTCACCTCCCTCTCTCTTCCAGACTGCGGTGGTTCTCCAAACTTGGACACACATTGGAATCACCTGGGCAGCTTTTAAAATACTGAATGCTGAACTTCCCTGGTGGCACAGTGGATAAGAATCCCCCTGCCAAGGCAGGGGACATGGGTGCGAGCCCTGGTCCGGGAAGATCCCACATGCTGCGGAGCAACTAAGCCCGTGCGCCACAACTACTGAGCCTGCACTCTAGAGCCCGCGAGCCACAACTACTGAAGCCTGTGCACCTAGAGCCCATGCTCCACAACAAGAGAAGCCACCGCAATGAGAAGCCAGTGCGCTGCAATGAAGAGTAGCCCCTGATCGCCACAACCAGAGAAAGCCCGCGCGCAGCAACGAAGACCCAACGCAGCCAAAAATAAATAACACTAAACCTTTAAAAAAAAAAAAAAAGCACTGAATGCTGGGCCCCACACATAGAGATTTCTGATTTAATTACTCTGGGGACAGTTCACGAACCAGGAATTTTTCAAACTCCCCAGATAATTCTAATGTGCTGAGCTTAAGAATTGCTGTTGTAGAGGGTGTGATAGATTTCTCTCCAGAATAGAAGCATAACAAGCAGTAGTGGAGAAGCTACACCTGAACCTTGCTTGCTCCTCATGTAAACTATTGGCACAGGACAGTGGGCTCCTAAGCCCCTATATTGATCAGGGTTTACTTGCAAAGAACAGAATCCATTGTAGCTGGTTTAAGCAGGAAAAATACTTATTACAAGCTTACGGTAAAGGCTTACTGAATCATTGGGAAAGCAGAAGAAAGAACTTCCATGACAAGCTTTCAAGAACAAAAAGTCTCAGTGCAGAAATGGGTCACCAAAGGAGCTTCTGCCTCTTCTGTGGTCAGAAAGAAGCTGGCTCCAGAATTATGGCAGGAAGCTGCTACAATGAGGAACCTGCCACATCAGGAAGTTGCACCATCCCTGCTGTGATACACACCAGCAGGGAGGCCTCATGCTCTGCCTTTTAGTACTCAAACCAACTGAGTTCCTAGACACTGGTACCTATGTTAATGCTGCCTCAGGGGAAAAAAAAAATCCCTCCATGCCTGTACTTTTTAGAAAAAAAAGCAATTACAGCAGAAATACAGCCTCCATTCCACTCTGCCTTCCAAATCTTGCACAAGTGTATTTGATTGGCCCAGCCTAACAAATTCCAAAACCTTAGCTGCAAGAGAGTCCAGGTAAAAAAAAAAAAACAGAAACTTTTTTTACTTTCTAACTTCTGCAGATTGGGAAAGTTCACAGAAGAAAACTTAAATGGATATTGAGCACCAATCCACCATAAATGCCGTAGACCCTTCCTCTGGGTATTCAACATCCATACTTACCTTCTCTCCATATTTAAACTTCCAAACAATAACATAATTGTCCCTGTACCAAAAAAAACAAACAAAAAAAACAAATGTACTCACCTCCCCTCAAAAGGGAACGCCCAAAGTTCCATAAGTCTCCGTATCTATCTTTGGGTGATATTTATTCCTTCTCTAGTTCAGTAACAATTCCATCATGATATTCCATGCTATATAAATTAACTTGTAAAATTAACCACCATCAGTAGACCATTTATAAAGTTTTGAGAAAAATAGAAAGGGAGGAGGGAAAATGGTTAATGTGTATAAAAGCACATAACAGAACAAGGAAGAAATCATTTGTGGTCATGATAGTTCCAGAGGCAGCTGGAAGTCTACAGTTGGTATTTACAACTTATTTCCTCCCCAGCCTGTTTTGTCCTCAGCCAGCATAACAGCTGGGCCAAGTTATTTAGCTGGTAGAGTGAGCCGGATCTTCATTCTTGGTGGATCTAAACCCTCAGGGATCCTGACTATACTAGATTTCTGTAGTCTTCCACTAAAAGTTATCGTTAAATATATAAATTAAATTAAAATGCATATTGAATATATAATTTAATTTAACTTTTACCACTGGGCATGGCACTTCTGTGAAGTGTCCCAGAGGATCTTCCAGATTCCAAAAATACCTCTCCCTGCTCCCATAGTAAAGCAGCAACACTATTTCCTCTTGATAACTGGGCTGAAACACTCCTTTGACATAGTACTGACCCCTCTTTTGCCTGTTGGTTCATTTGCACATGGTGGCCAAAATGGTGAATAGCAATCTAAAGTTCCAATTTAACAGAACAAATTGATATCACGTGCTTCCTGATGTTTTGAGAAGGATACAACATTAGTTATGCGGTATTCCTGCTGAAAATGCATAACCTGAATCTAATCATGAGGAAACAATCCATCAGACTGAGGAAGGAGGCTTACAGACATCCACAAAACAGGTCAATGTGTCCAATTTATTTTTCAGCAACTCCTCGTCAAAATATGCCCTATTTTGAACAAACATGTGCTCACACATATCTTCCTTCTTTGTACCCATCCTAAGAGTTCATTTGCACACCTCCACCCCAGTCTGATACCAGTCCTCCAATCTTTTTCCTTCCAAATCTCTGGCCATCCAGCTAATCCAGAATGAATCTATTACCAATGAATCTATGTTGACCTGGACATCTGAACATCTTTATTTTCAAGCAACACTGACAAGTTCTTCCCACAGAGAGATTTTCTTTCCCTACTGTTTTTCAAGGTCACTGCTGAGTGGGGCTGTAATGTTACAGAAGCTGATTTTCAGCTGATGCAAGCACATCATATGGATGCATTCATAAACCAGGCTTGACTTTTTTTCTTTCTAGGGTAACTTCTTCATTGGGCTCGCCCCAAGGATCTACAGGTATTGATTGAGGGAGAGGGCAATGCAGCAGTGGGTGATGCCCTGGCAGTGTGAGCCCTCTGTTCATGCAATGTACTCATCCTTCAAGACCACATAATCATAAAGTGTTGGAGAATGAAGAATGAGAAGACCCATTCCTATAGCTTGGTTAATCAGGTAACACCCAGCCCATGACGGACAGCTCAGGTCACGTGGTCACTTGACCATGAGAAGCAAGCCAGGCCTATTTCTCAAAGAGAGAGTAATCAATTGACAAATAGAGGATAACTTTGCTCCAAACTCTAGGGATGTGTACTGTATCTCTCCTGTAGAGGCTCCATACTCCTATAGGTTCCATGCACCATCCTCATCTGATAAAGACACTCCAGTCATGTGAGATAGTTGAAAATATATATATTGGTCTCTGCCCTGGGTTCCTGGCACAGAGCTCCTAAAACCCTTGTAACTTCCTAAGTGATAAGAACACTAGGATCATCTCGTGTTCTAGTATTTATATCTGACCCAGACCCTGACCCAGGGCTCCTAAAGCCTTGTCAATTCCTAAGTAGTAAGAGCAGTAGGAGCATCTTTTGTTCTAACGAGGCAACTCTGGGTGGGCTTCTGATGGCTCTTGGATGGGGGCCAGTCACCCACAAAGACCAAGCCATGATTAGAAGCTTGGAATTTTCAGCACCTCTCCCCCTCCAACACTTCTCCAAAATGGGAAGAGGGGCTGGAAATGGAGTTAATAATTGATTGTGCCTATGTGAGGAAGCCTCCAAAAATCTCAATAGTACAATGTTCAGAGAGCTCCCGGGTTGATGA
The DNA here is from genome assembly GCF_963455315.2 of Globicephala melas. Lineage (NCBI taxonomy): Eukaryota > Metazoa > Chordata > Mammalia > Artiodactyla > Delphinidae > Globicephala > Globicephala melas. The sequence goes on from NC_083316.1 coordinate 29,867,730, forward strand.
ACACACACACACACACACACACACACACACACGCACTGGAAGGGTGACGCACCCCAATTCCAGCGCCAGAGCTTATGTCCCCGAGGTCCTCTCCTGAGGACCCTCCCAGACCTCCTCCTATGTATCTCTTCATCTGGGTGTTCATCTGTATCCTTTAATAAACTGTTAGTCATTAAGTGTTTTCCTGAGTTCTGTGAGATGCTCTAGCAAATTAATCAAACCCAAGGGGGGGTTTTTGGAGCCTCTGATCTATAGCCCGTTGGTCAGAAGCACAGGTGTTAACTGGCATCTGAAGGGGGGGTGGTTCTTATGGAACTGAGATAGTGTAAGAATTGAGTTAAATGGTAGGATACGCAGCTGGTGTTGCAGAGAATTGATTGGTGTGGGGGGAAACTTCCATCCATTTGGTGATGAGAAGTGTCAGAATTGAAGTGTCTATGTAAAAGAAAAGGAAACTCTCAGGGAAGAAACACACAGTCAGGAAGAACTGGGGTTTTCCCTAAGCAGTAGAAAAAAGCTGAATTTTTTCCTTTACAAGTCACCACTAGATCGGCTGGATTATTAGGCCAAGTGGCAGTCTGCTTCTATTCCTTTTTATGCTCTGGGCCCCCCATAAAGCTGGCAGCTTAAGGTTACTCAGTAAATGAGTCCAGGTAGCACCTGCAGACATGGTATGTGCTGTCTCCAAAAGCCAAAAAAAGCTGTCAAGCTTGAACCTCTTTCTTAGCAGAAGGTACAACAGTTAGTCTTTCACTTTGGATGGGATATCTCAAAATGCTCCAGACTATTGGTCTTCCATAAACTTTACTGAAGTGACAGACCCTTGTATTTTTATGATCTTTTAAATATCCTGTCATGTATACATCTTACCAAGAACACATGCTACTTCTTTTTCACCAGGCTCAATTGAATGATGTCATCAACATAGTGGACCTGTATGATGTTCCATAGCATGGTGTGATCAACTTCCCTGAAAACTAAAACATGTCTGAGCATCTGATGCATGACCTAGCCCAGAGATAAACAGGGAAATTATACTACTATCTCTGTGAGGTAAAATATAACTGAGTCTAGTGTTCTCTACCAACTAGAAGGAAAATATAGTATTTGCTAAATGTATAGGTCCCTTCCAGGTGCTAGAAATTATGTTAATTTGACATGTTGAACAGCAAATACAATTGGAATCACCAACTGATTAAGTTTACAGTAATCCACTGTCATTCTCCAAGACCCGTAGTTTTCTTGTATATCTACTATGAGTTAAATGTAGATATGAGAAGAATCATCATCCCTGCACTATTTTAAGCCTTCTATGATGACACTAATCTCTGTGATTTCCTCAAGATTGCAGTAGTTTTTTTTTGGGGGGGGGGATTGGTTTGGTTTACTATTTTTATGGGTAGGGGTTACTCCAGCTTCCACTGGACACTTCATAGTTAATAGCTTTTACTCCACAAAACCAACGTGGCTACTCTTCAGTTGCTGAAATGTATACTCCAACTACACATTTAAGAGTAAGGGAAATAATTACAAGAGGGCGTCACAAATTCAGTAGGACCACTGAGAGACAAGCTCAGACCCAAATTTCATTTATCACCTCTAAAGGACCACAGTAGTATTTGGAGTCTTAGGTGATTCATGTTAATGAAAGCTAGAATCCAATCAGCCCTCATCAGTTTTGGTGGTTCTCTTTTCCTAGAGCAGAGTTAAGTTATTAAATAGCTACAGGATTCTTTGAGGAAGAATAGGAGAAATATTTATGGTACATTTTCTTGATAGGATCTCAGGGCTCTGGTTTCCCCTTCATTCAATGGCTTGAGGTTTATAAACTGGTCTGGAAATTGTGAAGGCCTATGACTTTCCAGATGCACAGTATTTTTGATTATATATATCAACAAGTGGATTCTGACAGAACGGCCGTCTCTTCATTCCTAGAAGGCAGATGGTCAATTAACTATCAGCAAAAATCAGATTGCTGCTCTGGCTGTGCTGCCAGAAGATGTTTCCACATTGCTTCTAACATTTAAGTATTGCTACTTGTTCTCTGCCTCTCCAGGTTCTCAGCAGACCCACTGCAATCAAAATGTCCATTTCAAAAGCAGCATCTCTCACCTTCCTGACTTACAGATGACTTCACTGCAACACTTCTCAAGGATGTACTTCTCACAGTTTTGTTTCTCAGTGCTCTGGTGAAAAGTCAGTCCCCTGGCCCTCTTAGTGGGTTATTGGATTATATGTGAAATACCTACCCCGATAGTCCTTTCTCCTAAGTGTTTGGATTCCTCCCCCTACGTTACACCATAGGTTTCTGATACCTCAATTTCCTTCGAGTAGGCCACCATTGAGCTCCATTTCCAGTCAATCAGTCAGGCCAAGAGTTACAACCCCAGCTTGCTCCAACTAGAACAATCCAGAATCTCTAGAAAATGTAACCACACCAATAAAGTAAGCCAGATTTAAAATTATGTTTCTTATTTTCTAGCCTAGATTCTCATAATTTATTCCCACACATATTCCCTAGGTTTCTACTGATATAAGTGAGAAAATCTTGCCATTCCCTAGGTGTGTAAACTTTTGCCTCCTAAGATAGACATTGTACTTGTTCTTCTGAATTCATGATGGTGTTTGACTCTAGTAATAGATCTAGACCAATGAGTGATAGGAATTGTGGTAAGAGGAAAACTGGCACTCCCTTGCAAGGGAACTCCCTCAGCAAGGTCATTACAGAGTCTCTAAGAAAGGCTGGACCAGCCTCATCAAACATCATGGCCAGAGGAAATGCTTCTACTGGCAACAGAGGTTCAATGGAGTTTGGGGGATCTTTGTACTCAGGTTCAGTTGAACCCACCCAAATGGTCCCAATTCATATGGTCTCACTCTCTTCCAATCAATACTCAAACTTTCGCATAAGAGACCTAGTGATTCTGTGAGTTCAGATTATCTTTCAATCATCAACCCACAGGATCAGACTGCATTTGATGTTAGAATGTATCAGCCCTGCAGCTACATGAAATAAATGATTCTTGTAGAAATTCATAGGCACTTCTTGTCCTCTGATCATGCCTTACAACAGTAACTTTAAAATCCTAAGCAGATCATTTTTTCTTTAAGTTCTCTAATGTAGGTGAAAACAGCCACCCAGCTCCACAGTGCTTGTATGCCTTATTCTCACCATAGTGGTCAGCAGGGACCCAGTGCACCAAAGCCTTGCCTGCACTGTACACTTCATTCCAAGTGACCCACATATTAAGTAACGATTTCACCACTCCATGTCACGCACTGCCAGTATTCCATATTCTAATGCTAACATCATTGTTGCTCCTCTCAAACCTAATCAAGTCAGAAAAAATAAATCCAGATTTCCAATTTCTTTAGAGTCTGTTGCCTGTAACTCTCCTCTACCAGTCACAGTCATGGGCAGGGTTTAATTGCAGAGAACATAAGCCATCCTAGCAAACTGAAGCACGAAAGGGTTTATCATAGGGCATTAAAAAGCTCACTGAGTCATTGGGAGAGGTGGTGTAACAGACTGAGGTTGAGATTTCAGAAATGACTCCCCAGACCATGTAGTCAAACTGGGTCACCAAGGGAGCTCTTGGTTATCCCAAGATTAGGAACCTGCCATCTTCTACACAGTATGACAGCCAAAGTCAGGAAGCCACCGCAATGTGGAGGCCCTCAGGGACAGGAAGCTGGCTCCGCTCCAAACCAGACATGCTTCAATCCTCACCTGCACGATGGGCCCTCTGTGACCTGGCTCTTGTCACCCACAAAGTTCTGCTAATGCTGCCACAGAAAATGCAAATGCCTCTACAACCAGACTTTTAAAAGAAAAAGCAGAAGCAGCAAAGGCATGGCCTCTGCTCATTTCTGCCTTCCAAACCTTACACTGGTGCCAAGTAATGGCTGGACTTAAATCACATCCAGAGCACATCCTGAGGTCAGGGGAGTCTGGGAAATGGGGTGTTTGGCTCTCCAGCCACTACAGTGCAGGAAGTGGCAGAAGGCAGGTGGGGTGGACACTGGGGGCAGATCTACCAAACCCATCACAAAACCCCAATACTGAGTTCTAGTCTTAAGCTCCGACAAAGAACCTATGTAGATGTAACTCTATTTGCAACCAATGAGTCCTCCACTGACATTCCTTTATATTCCCCACATACCTGTATAATCCCTGACAGTTAAGAGGTAAACTATAAATTCCAATTGATTGAATGATTGGCTTAGAATACGTGACAATACAGAAAGGCATTTATTTTTATTTTTCTGACTCATTGCTAGAAGTCACTGGGAAATGGCTTGTCTATACAGCTGCAGCACAAAATATTTGCTGTTTATCTTAATGAGATCCCAGAGGGTCTTCTGAATCATCTGAGTAACAATAAGTTATATTCGGTAGCATTGTAGATTCAAGTACATTGTACAATACACTCATTTCTGGAAACTGATATAGGGAACCAAAACACCCCTTTTTTTCCATTCGCTTCAGAAAACAGAGAGCTTACTGTCTTAAGGAAAGGCACACTTTCATAGCCTCTTGCCTTGAAGTCAATAATGTGCCTTCCAGAAGAGTCCCAGTAGGGATAAGCAGTCTATCTTCCCCAAGCTATCTCCTTTCTTATCTTGCATTCAGTTGTCTTGAAACTCCTCAAGTCTCTGGAGTAATCATTGTGCCTGAAACAGAGAACATCTCTGTGAGTGTTTCTCAGAGGAACAACTGACCGTCCTTCAAATACTGCTCTCAGCCCCAGGACCTATTGGTTTGGATGTATAAATCCCCATGTCACACAGTGTGCCAAGTACTGGCCAGAACCCACGCCTCGCACAGCCCTCCAGCCTGCTCAGAATTTGGGAGAGCAAGGATCATCTCGTCCTTCCCCTGCCTTCAGTCAGAACTTTGCAAAATCACCCCTGACCTACAAGAACCCCACTGTGACTCGGAAATGATATGAGATACTAAATAGCCCTTTTCTTCTCAAGTCAAGTATCCCCTGTTACTTCCTAAGCTACTGATTGGAAGAGAAACGTAACTAATGAAAGGTGGAAAGGTTTTGTCTCCGAAGCACCCAGGAGACCTCGTCAAGGCCCATGAAGCCCCAAGAAGATGATATTTCAAGGATTACTGTGTTTTACTAAAAAGTGAAGGATTGAGGAGGCTGCCCTCACCCAGCAAGGTGGCACACATCGACAAGAGCAGACCACATCTCTCTCCGTGAACAAAAAAGAAAGGAAATGGAGATGATTATTCTAGTAATTCAATAGCTCCCCTTCCTCCTAAATCACTGGAATAATTGCCTCAGTCTTTAGTGGAAACTAAATTATTGCTTGGTAGCTGCTCTGGCTTGGACCTTAAGAGACTTCTTCATGGTGGAGGAGTCTTCCATCTCCACATTCCTACTGCCAACTTCATGTTCCTGGGCAATGTACATGTAACCACCCTCCACTTTCTCTCCTTAAATACACTCAAATCCAAACTTTCCTGTCTAAACCAAAATTCTCGAATCTTGTCTATCAAGTAGCATCAGGACCCAGGGGCTATTGGCTAGGATGGAGGTTTATGGCTCCAAAGGAAGTATTTAATATGCTATTATTTTTAAAAGGAATCATGGACATTTAGACACCATTTCTACTCCTTTTTATTCTTAAAAAGGGAAGAAGTGAGTAAGAGAAACCCCTCAGCGTCTTGGGCCAGAATCATTTCTGGCTCTCAAGGCAAGCCCAGCTGTGTCTTTTTGCTTTGTTACATCTGTCTGTCATGTCTTTCAAATACTTCCCCTAACACGCACCAGTGGAGGTTTCTGCACATTCTTGCTTTCCTGACCTAATTTGTGCCTTGCATTCATTCTCTCTCTTAAAACTGTCTCACCCCAAGCACACACACGCACACGCACACACACACACACACACACACACACACACACACACACACAGAGGGATCCTTTGTCATGACCCCCAAATAGTCATAAAAAGAAATGACTTCAGAGCTAAATTGTGTCAATTCCATTGTAGCTCCATGATATAAAAACTGCTGAGGAAGTTCTATGCTTCAATTTTTTAATCCACAAGGATAATAATAGCATTTACCAGAAAAAGTTGTTTTGAAGGTTCAATTATGAATGTTAATCAAGTGCTTAGAAAAAATGTCTGGCCTAAGGTCGTACTCAATGCATATTAGCTCTTATCATTATGGGACATGGCATGTGAATAGTGTATTAAATAAGTGTATCCCCTTCCTGTCCTAACAAACAATGAAGCACTGGATTCTGGCCATACCTACATCCCCCTTCAGAGGAAAGTTGTCATGAGCAGTTCTTTCTGCATGAAGGTACCACAGCTAGGGAATTCCCTGGAGGTCCAGTGGTTAGGATTCCATGCTTTCCCTGTCGAGGGCTCGGGTTCATCCCTGGTCGGGGAACTAAGATCCCACAAGCCACGTGGCCTGACCAAAAAAAAGAGAGATACTAAAGCTAATGGTTACTGAGTCAAAAATGAGTGCCCAGGCCAAAGGCAATACATGTGTATGTAAGATGCACATGAGTAAGACCTGTTGCCCAGGAGATGACTTGACCTGAGATGCTCCCTACATGGAGCACTCCATATTGGGTGGTGACAACCCAGCCTGATCAGAACTTCTCTCTCCGAAACTTGGGATATAAAAGCACACAGGAAAGAAAGCAATAGGGGTCTATTTGGAAGCAGTTGAAGAGATGACCAGATCACTGATGAGGTGATCATATTCTGAATGGCAATGATTCACTAAGTTATCCATGAAGCCAGCTGAACATTGAAGCCTGGGAAGCAGAAGATCTAGGGATGGCATATGTGCTGAGATAATTTCCCACATTTTTTTCCTTTTGGTGTACGCTTGTCTTAAAACCTACCTCCTGGGCTTCCCTGGTGGCACAGTGGTTGAGAGTCCGCCTGCCGATGCAGGAGACACGGGCTCGTGCCCTGGTCTGGGAAGATCCCACGTGCCGTGGAGCGGCTGGGCCTGTGAGCCATGGCCGCTGGGTGTGCGCGTCCGGAGCCTGTGCTCCGCAACGGGAGAGACCACAACAGTGAGAGGCCCGCGTACTGCCAAAAAAAAAAAAAACCTACCTCCTAAGCAGTGATTTTCAAACTTTAGTGTTAATAAGAGCCTGTGAAATGTGTTAAAATGTAGAATCTGGGCCCTCTCCTCAGAGATTCTGATTCAGCAGGACTGGAGTAGGGCCTCAGATAGGGCCGCTATTTGTGGCCACACGAGTTATTCCTTGCACTCCTCTGGGGACACATTCATATTGACTATGATGTGTGCGCCTCCTGAGAGTTGTGCAGTGCACAACTTGCCCAGCTAAACATGGCAGCTATCCATAATTCTCATATAAGTGGTTCCAAGTTCACACTAAGAAATATAATATTAAAGGTAACTTGGATACGTTCCCTTTTTGCTGTCTAAAAGAATCCAGCAAATACTAGTTCCCTGCTGACCCACCCCAAGTCCTAGTCACTGTTCATCTCTACTGGGCATCTACAGTTGGGAAGGGCTGAAGCAGAGGGAAAAGGACAGGCAGAGAAAGAACCAGTGCATCTGTGTTTTGTTACATACAGAAAGCTTCAACAAGAGGCTTGATGTCTAGTCAAAATAGATGTCCCTTCTGAGTGCCACTGGCTGTGAAACAATTGGAATGAAACCAAATACAAGGAGTGCAAAATGAATTGCTTATGAAAACCTTACAACACCCCAAGGCACTAGCATCGTGCTCCCAGCTCCCTGCCCCTCATTAAAGATGTTGCTTTCCAGACCCATTAATTGGCGAGGGTCTCAGTATAGTTAGGAAATAGACTCCACAGGCCCCTGAAAGGATAACTGTGCTTCTAGAGAAAGGATTTATCATCTGTCAAATGAATTCAAGTCAACGGTTTTTTGTGGGTTTTTTTTTTCTTTTTTTTTTTTCGGGTTTTTAATGAGCACAGTTAGGTGCTGATTGGATAAAAAAGAATTAGAAGACTCCATCCCAAGCTTCCCAAGGAGACTGAGGGGAAGAGGGACACAATTCAAAGATACAAAGAAATTGGAGGACAAGGAAGAGAATATATCATCAAGTGCTAAGTTACTGACTCTGTCCATGCAATTAGAGTTCAGGAAACCAAGAGACCAGTGAGGCTACAAATGCCACAGGGAGGTCACTGAAGAATATTCCAGTGGCTACTTTCATAAACAGTAAAAATATCTGAGGTTTGAGGGAAGAAACAGACTTGCTCCTCTTCCTGTTGGCTGGCACTTCCTTTGACCCCAGCATGGGGCCTGGCCATGTTCACTTCACATACTCTGGCGCTTTTTACTCCCATTTTCCTGAGCACATCTGACTCCTGCTAGGTGCTTGCCTGGGCTTCTCAGACACCTGGCCTAGGACACCTACAAGAACAACTCAGCACTTGTGCAAACCTGACAGTGTGAGGGAGTTAACATCTGGGGCGGATCCTTGGCCGGTTAGGAATGGGAGCTTGTGGGCCCCACTTGTGTCCCCTGAGTGCACAATTCTGAGATGCTTTCCTCATGGCTCTCAGGTGGTCCCAGGAAGATCAGGCCCCAGTTTCCCACAGCTGGGACCAAACTTGACTGTGAACTTCGTATGAATTGTCTCCCCTTCTTTCTCTCTTTCCCCTCTTTCTAGTCCCCTAGTCCCATTCCCTGAGGTCACTCCCCAGACTACCTGCATACGAGCCCTTGTCTCTGGCTCTACTTTCTGGAATGAATCCTGGCTATGACAAGCTCTGAGAAAGATGATTTCTGATTCTGGAATTCAAATATTTTATGCTTAGTTGGCAAAGAACTCCGACACAGGGCTCCTCCCCTAAGCACACTCATCTCAGGACAGTTCAAACCGAAATACATGATCTGCTTGATTTGAGGTTTTGCTAAAACTGAGATTATTTCATGAAGGCCCAGAATATGAGGAAAAGGAGCAGGGGCAGGATTTTATACTTCTGAAGTTCCTATTATGTACTATACATATTTGTATATTACTAACCGTTACATAAGTCTAATGAGGTAGGTAGAATCATCCCTCATTAAGAGATGAGAAAACTGTGGCTCAAAGAGAGCAGGAAGTGACAGAATCAGGATTTGAGTTCAAGTCCAGGGCCCCCCAAATCCATAGCTTGCCCATTTACCTGATGCTTTCTCCCACACACTATTTTATGCATGGGGTTAGGTGCCTTTCTCTCAAGTGTATCAGTGCTCTTCCTTAATTCTTGTTTTCAGGTTTGGAACTAGAAATCAGTGATCTGCAGCAACTGATTGGCATTTTAATCTCTCCAGGTTGAGGGATGGAGGTGGCCCTTTAAGCAACAGTGAAAGCTCAGAATTCTAGAAAGCTGCTCACGTCTGTGTGCTACACCCAGGGATTGAACCCCAGCCTCAGCCGGGCTTTAGAAATGCAAGAGAGCTCTCTGGCTGGTAATGAACACAGAACATAAGTCAGGTCTATCATGGCCCGGGGCTCAATGCCAAGCACACAGTAGGTACACAAGAAACATTTGCCAAGTTACCTAGAAGCTGTCAGAGCCAAAGCTCCATTTTCCTCCAAGCACCTGCTGAAGGTAAACCACCGTGGGCCACCTAACCCATTTCTGTGTCATCCACATGTGCCCACTTGGACCTTCTACACGTGAGCCCCCAGAATAATAAGGATCTAAATAAAGACATGTATTAAAGCCACACAGTAGGATTCTGAGGTTGAGAAACTCCCACCACCTCTCACATAGCTTCCGGAGCTTTATAACTCACAGGCCTTTGAGCTGTCACCCTTTATATCATTTCTACAGGATTAACTAGCTCCCCACTGCTTTATGTCATCCTCTGTGCTTTTCCTGCCCTTGTGTTTATTTACTAATTGGCTGATTCTGGTTGTTTCTTATTGATTTCCAAGTCAACCCAAAAAAAGTGATTGAAGTGCAGTGTATTGAAAACTCGGGTCTATATCCTCACACTGCTTCTTTGGCCACGGTGACCCTGTCACATCTCTGGGAATATCTGCTCTCGCCTTGCATCTCCCACCCTTGGTGAAGAAGGAATCAGAAGCACTAAACCCCCTAGAGTCAGCAATGCCACATTCATTTATTTGTACTTAATGAGATATTAATGAGATACAACAACATTATTTCTACACAAGAAAAGTAGGCACTTTAATAACCGTCATCGATTTTCTTGAGCACTTGGATGCCATGGAGTTAGGACTCTCTATGCAGTGTCTCTCAAACTGTGGTCCTTCAACCAGCAGCATCAGAATTTCCTAGAATAATTGTTCAGAATATAGCTTCCTGGGCTCCATCCCAGACGTAATGAATCAGAATTTGAGTTTTTTGTTTTTTACAAGGTAACAGTCAACAAGGAGGTTCTCGTCACACTAAAGTTTAAGATCCCTTATGCATGGAGACCTGCATAGTCCTAAGTGCCAAGCAAAAATTTCATTGGTGCACGTCACCTCTACCTTGTCCAGCTCAGAGCTCTCAGCCCAGTTCCGACACTGTGTCACCTAATAACTCTTTCATACTATGCACCATTCTATGTATTGGTGGTAGTGAAAAGAAACCAAGAAGAGAAGAAAAAGCAAAGAATTACAATCCAAGAAGTTCACCTATGAGCTGAGGATGAAATTGACCCAAGAGTAGACCATGACAAGTCACTCTGAAAACATATGTATTTCAGCTATCTCCCACATCTGTGTATGGCCCTCAGTCGAAATTGGAATCCAATTTTGGTTCCAAAACCATAGTTATCCAAGAATACCTTGGAAGCAGGGAAGAGTTAACCTAATAACCTAATTTTCACTGGGAATGTAGGAGTAATTTGGCTTTATATCAAAGCCATGTGTTGTAATAATAACACTACCACCTTCAGGACAATATCTCATTTAAACTCTGCATTGTTGGAGATATCAAATTACAATTTATGGACTAAGGTTAACAACAAACCAGGATTTGGTTATCTCCCCAAATAATTTCCTTCAAACACACTGAGGTCTTGGAACCAGATCAGAAGACATTCTTCAGCTATGATATAAGAAACATGCAAACTCTGACTCACAGACTGAGTTTTCCAAGACAATCCTAATCTCCAGGTATGTAGTTAATGGCCAAAAAAAAAAAATCATGATTTGCCAGAATGAAAATTAGCTCCTCTATTTCACTGGACTTGAGTGTATAAGTTTTGTTAACAGAAGCACCTGCCATGGATCAGGTTCTAGGAGACATATCATGTCTTAAATCACTTCCTGAATTTATTCAAATCTGCCTGTCGAAGAAAGGTTTACTCTCACACATGATGCCTTTGACCACAAATAAAGTCTCTGCCATCTGTTTTCATGCTAGAAAACACAATTTGGAATCAGTGATGAAATAAATCCTATTCACATAAATCCAAATCTTGTTCTCTTACCCTGGGATATTTCCTGCTGAAATTACAAGAAAAAGAACTTCGTTAATTAAAATGATGAAGTACACATCATGTGTTCAAGTAACACATGAACATGTGTTATTCAGGAATACCAATACCTCCATCTACATTTCCAAATTATTAACATCCACATAGTCCTCAGTGTTCATGTGTTTATTAAGATTTTTTAAATCAGAGCTTCAAATATCATCATTTTATAAGGTACCACGATACTCTGGAGGGTGGGAGGCGGTGTCTTAATTTTATATCTCCTTTTAGCTCTTTGCACCAAATATTTCAAGGATATTTATCACCACTAAGTATCTTATCAAAATGGGAAGACATAGACAGGTTAGACATTAAAGAACCTGTAGGGGACTTTAAGTCTGATTAGACAAAAGAAACATCATTATCATGGTTGATAAAGGCTGATTCTGAATCCTTAAATCCCACCCCATCATGACTTCTTCTCTGGACTTTTTTTTTTTTTTTTTGCCTTTTGAACTCTCTATTCTCTTACTGGTGTACAGAGGTTTCATAAGATATGATATAGAAACAGGTTGAATGCAGAAAGGAATATGAGAATCTAGTGGTCTTCTAATAAGCCAGACTTTAAGGAGATTTGCAGAAATGTAAAACAATGATACTTTTCTTGCTAAGTTTTTTATTTTTGGAAAATATAGTTATTTTTCATAAATACATTATGTTAACAGGTAATGAGCTTATCGTTATTTTTAAATGAATTAATAAATATTTTGGAAAGTTCTCCATTTAATATTTAAGATGGTAAATATCAATGGATATAAGCAACATAAATAAAAGCTCTTTGATATTCTCAATAATTTTCAAGAGTGTAAAAGGGTCCCAAGATCAAAAATTTGAGAGGTCCAATCTGGTGCATTCCTCAGCTCCTGCATAATTCTGACCTTGACTCCACTTCCCTGTTTCTATGCTTTCTCTCCCTTATTTTGATGATTCTACTGACAGATTTCTGTATCCCACTTCTCCCCTCCTTCTTCCCTCCTGACTCTTCTCTGGATTACAACGAGGACACAGCTCAAGGGCAAATGCATAGTCTTCAATACAGCCTGGAGTTTTGCCCCAATCGCCTAGCCCTGCCCTGTGGAGCTGAGCTTTGAAGACCACCCCCCCACCTTTTTTTTTGGCCCCTTAGTGCCAGACCTAGAACAAGGGCAGGCTGAATAGCCTGTTATTTGGCTCATTTCTCTCTAGCCCTCACCATGTTCTTGACTCTCATAATTACCATGACCTTCCCCTGAACTAGCCCTCCATGCTTCTTTTCCCTGGTCCCACCCACAAGGATTTCCAAGGCGTTTGGGGTCAGGCCCAGGCCCAGAGGTCCCTGGTACCTGACTTTCCATCATCCTAGGGAAGACAAGGGATGCAGGATGGTTCTGTTTATCATTCCTTTGCTTCTCCCAGCGAGAGCCCCACCCTCTAGCAAGCTGGTCCCCTTGAGTGTAACTAATCCACAGCAGCATCCCTCCTTTTGGGGATAGAGTATGGGGAGGTGGGAGGAAGCTTCATCTCTGCATCTTGGAAACAACCTTATCAACCCAATATCTCAGGGCCACACATGAGTCAAAGGCCCTCCCTGCCACCTCTACTTCAGACCATGGCCTCACCATTCTCTCAGGACCGAACATTTCAGGTCATGCTCTTCCCTCTGTGTCTTAAGTCTTTCACACCATCTCTCACATCTATAGCTTTCCATATTCACTGCTACCACTCTAATTCAGACTTTAATTCGCGTACCAGGATTCATTATCAGAGGATCTTACCGGATTCCTTCATTCATCCATCAATCACTCTATCTCTCCGCATCCAAATGTCTCTTCCTGAGCATCACTATCTTCATGTCACGCTTACTTACCAACCCTCTGTATCTTCCTATTGCCTACAGACTGTGGTGCAGGAAAATATTAAGAGCATGGATTCTGGAGCTGGTCTATCTGGGCTCCAACCCTGATTCTCCCACTTATTAACTCTGCTACTTTGGGCAAGTTACTCAGCCTCTCTCTGCTTCAGTGTCCTCCTCCTGATATAGCACATATTGTATTCCATAGGATTAATGTGAGGGGTAAATGAATTCATATAGAACAGGCTCTGGTATTTAATAAGCATCCAGTAAGTGACAGCTATTACTACTATTGTTATAGAATGTGGTCTAAGCTCCTTGACCCAGCATGCATTGGCCTATACAAGCTGTACCCTGGAGCTGTACTCTTAAGATGGTAGATGCTCTCCTGGAGCCCCTCAACCAGCTTCCAAAACAAATTAGAAACCCACTTCAGGTGATTGACATGGTGGCCAATGAGCCATTCTCTACTCTAACAGAGTAAATATTTAATTTGAGCCAAGAGCCTCGAAGAAGTACAGAAAGCTGGGGAGGAGAAGTGGTTTTCTCCCTTCTGCCACTCCTGAGGACAGATGTTATGCTCTGAGAAGGCAGAAGGGAAGATTTGAGCTGATTGTAATCTAATGAAGCTGTCAAATCAGTTTTGCTTTCCAATACAGGATAATGACTGGTGAGACCCATGGGTCCTGAGCCAGGGTTCTTTTAACTGGTAGAATTATCTGGGTCAGACCTGTCAGCCTCTATGGGGAATACTCTGGAAAATGTCATCTTCCAAGCCAGGGTGGGAGTAACACTTGCCACTAAACAGGTGGTGATGCCCATGGTATTTAGAGGATAATCTCTGAGTTCATGAGATGTAGCAGGTGAGCACAGAATGGGAAAGGAGAAGGAAGAAGGGCAAGTACACAGCATAATAGACGAAAAAAGAACAATACAGGTGGAATGGGAGTCAAGGGAGAGGAGAGAGATGACTTTAAAAGAAAAAGAAAACAAAAAACAAAAAGAGTAGAGGTTAAAGGAACTGGGTACTGGGGAATAGAGGCATGTCTGGAAAGAAAATGAGAACTTCCAAGGAGCTTGAGTTCCTGATGGGTTCTGAAGACTTAAAATAGACAACACACACACACAATACACAAGACAACAAGGACACCCCTTTGTATTCTAAGCAAGGTCATTTGTGAATATTTGTTAATAAGCTTAGTGACACACTATATGGAAGAATAATCTGGCAAAATAGAAAAACTGTGCACCAGCCAGTTGGATTCTTGAAGCCCCAGAGTCCTCTTCCTGCTCTAGTGGGCTAGTTACTTAGGAGTTCCCCCAATGCTCTAGTTCCTTCTACTGCTTGGAAACAAGGCTGGTTCAATGTGCTTACACTTCCAGACAAACCCATCCCTGGGTTTGCCCCAAGGGTGGCAGCAGAGGGGCAGGGCCTCTGCCTTCCCGTCCCCTCCGGTACCCCAGGTGACTCCTACACTTTCACTCTGGGCCTGCATGGATGGAGGAGGGCTTGGCAGCCCCAAATACGCTGTGGGGTAGTGATTTCATCACCCCAAGTGACTGTGTCTCCACCAGTAGTCACCATCCCTCCACACTACCTTGTGGGCTTATATTTCTGAGCTGTTTTTTCCTCATATGTGAGTAATTTCATGAAAAATACAAGTGAAAACAGCTTCTGTCACCTACAGAGTCAGAAACAGAGATCAGATTCACAGGTCAGATTACCCTTTAGAGACCCTCCCCACTCCCACCCCAAAGGAAGACAATGAAATGAAATGAAAACATGGGAAAATGCCAAGGTGTGACATTTATTTAGGCAATATTTTTCAAAAGCCAAAAAATTCTTCTCTATTAAAAGTTCCAAACAGGAGATGGATCCATTTGTTGAAAATAAGGGAGGAGGGGAGGCGGGGTGTAATCAAATAAGATGACTCTTTAGACTAGAAGGTACTACTCAGTTTTCTTTTGCTTCTCCTAAAGTTTCTGAAAGTTAGCCAAGTGCAATGTAGCTTTTGTTTTGTTTTGTTTTTTCATTCACCTTAGGGCAATGACAGGGGCTTGGTGAGGATGAGATCCATGTTCCATGGCAATAAGTTAGATCCTTAGAGGGTTCCTGAGTTTTTTTCCACTTTGCCCCAACTCCAGGGCCACCACTCTAATCAAGCCACCATCACCCCTCACCTGCTCCCCTGCCACAGCTTCCACTCCTTCCCCTCTTTACTACCCACTCTCCACCCGGCAGCCAGCGGGCAGGGCACTTCCTCTACCGCGCCCCTCCCACCACTTACTGCTCCCGCTGCTTTTCCTTCCTAACACTGTCCGCAGCTTGTAAACGTGTGATTGTGAAACGCTTTGACTAGTGGTTCTCTCCCGCTTGACTGTAAACCTAGGAGAACGGGGACGGTTTGCAGCCTTAGTGCCTGGTTCAATGCTTGTCACTTAAGGGCCTCGATCTATGGGGGCCTTCTAGATCAGATCACAGGGCTGTCGCGGAAGGAGCCGGAGTGAAGGAGGAGCTGCCAATCGAAGGCCTGGGGCGGGCCTATGACCTTAGCTGGCCAATCAGAATCCTTTCCTGAGTTGTTGAAAACTGGAGTGAAAAGCCTTCTGTCTTGGGTTGAGTTCTCCCAGAAGCAGACTCTGAGTTGATGATTCAGGTGCAAGTGCTTTTTAAAGGAAATGCTCCCAGAAGAAAGCAGTAAGGGAGATGGGGGAAGAAGGATAGGGAAGAAGCCAAGCAATGGAGCGGGCATCGAATCAGGAGGAGGGGGAGGCAACCCCGGAGCCCCAATCTGGGCTGTTGAGGACGTGCGGTTAGTACTGGAAGGTCGGCCCCGGTAGCCCTAAGCTCCCGTCTCCCATCTCCTGTCTCTGCCTGGGGTCATGGGCTCTACATAAAAACCTACCACAACCACCTGCCTGGGCTTTTGTTCTGGCTCGCTTATCACCCGCTTTCTCAGACTCTTTCTGCCTTGGTCGCCTCAGCTGAACCCACAGGTTTTGCATTTTGTTCTTCACCACCCGCACTGGTAACCTGGCTCCAGATGTTAGATCTGTGCGAATCCCCTGCCTGGTTCCTCGTGCTGCTTCCCAGGCGTGAGATGCCCCTGTGGTTTCTACCCACCTTCCTGGGAGGGAGATCCGAGGCTCAAAGACATTGCCTGACTCCAAGACCCTGTGCTTATTTGGGCTTAAAAGTGTTTTTTATTTATTGAAGGACAAACCTGGAATCTACTAAAATCTCTTGATATTTTAAAATTAACTAGTTTCATCGAAGGAAGCTTAAATGACTATGAAGAGGTAAACTACCTTTTTTTTTTTTTTTTTTTTTTTTTTTTTACGCGGGCGTCTCTCTGTTGAGGCCTCTCCTGTTGCGGACTCCGGACGGGCAGGCTGAGCGGCCATGGCTCACGGGCCCAGCCGCTCCGCGGCATGTGGGATTCTCCCGGACCGGGGCACGAACCCGCGTCCCCTGCATCGGTAGGCAGACTCTCAACCACTGCACCACCAGGGAAGCCCAGGAAACTACCTTTTTAAGATTCATTGCTCCATTTCTTTCATCCGCCTCCATCGCTGACGGTATGAGCTACAACTTATTAATGGCAACGATATGTCAGGCTTCATGCATTCACACATACATTTCATTCTCAGTGTTAGAGAAGATAATTTCCCCAGAGTCACACAGCTGGTATTGGGAAAAGCTTAGATTCCAACGTGGGTCTATGTGACTCCAAACCCATGCTCTTTACTGCTTCACTCAACTTTTTTCAGTGATCATATCTCCTGGGCTGAATGCCAAGATCTAAATCATAGGGATTTGGGAGTGTAAGGAGGAGAAACAAAGTAAATCTTTGGAAATGCTTCAGAAATGGTTTCTGTGTATCTGGGCAACATTCCATGACCAAAGGATCCCAAGTCCCTTACCACTGACAGTTCATTCATTCAACTGATACTTATAGAATACTCCTTGTGTTAGGCACTGTTCTAGGCACTGGGTGTTTCTCAATGAACAAAGACAAAAACACTGTGCTTGCTTATAGAATTTACCTTCTAAGATGCAAGAAGGAGGCTTTGAAGGGAGGTAGGAAATAAACATAAAAAATTAAGTAAATTTTGTAGTGATCACTGTTGGGGGGCAGGGAAGAGCAAAGTAAGGGAAATTTGGAGTGCAATTTAAAACAGGATGGTCAGGTGAGGCCTCCCTGAGAAGGTGACTTCTGAGCAGACTAGGAGATGAGAGGGTGAGGCATGAGGCTGTCTTGAGGAAGAGTGGTCCTGATGGTAGTGATGTGGCAGCTTCACTTGTTCATTAAGCCATTCCGGTCCTACCCACCCCCACCCAACACCCATACTCAACTCAGTTTTTCAAGAAGCTGGGGTGACTGGAAACCAGAAGCGGCAAAATTCCCCACCTCTCAAGCCATCTGCAGCTGCAGCTCCTTTTTTGTTTTTTTGTTTTTGTTTTAGTTGTAGGGTTTTTTTTTGTTTGTTTTCTGTTTTTACGAACAATGCTGCAATGAATATTCCCTATAAATGTATCTTTGAACATGTGCATGACTGGTTATATAGAATAAATTATTCCTGGAAGTGAAATTGCAAAATAGCCCCTGCCAAATTGCCCTCCAAAGAGTCGATTTACCCTCCTGCCAACAGTGTATCAGCGAGTGAGAAGATTAGGATTGTAAATACTTTTACAAAGTACTTTTTCCAAGTAAGGGAGGCAGAAAGGCATTGGGAGCTAACGTCATTAAGAAAGTACAAAGTGTATCACATCTCAGGGACAGGGTTAGCCCATGATGAGCAAATGAATGGCAAAGTCAGGGGCCAGGAGAGGGACTGGGTGAGATGTGAGTGTTGCTTGAGGGCAGTGTCCATTTCAGGGATTCTAACTTGTGCCTAGAGGTGGCTACTGTATGTAAAGGAGCTGCCCCAGGCTGCACAGGTATGACTTTGTGCAAATCTCACTGTCATGAGTGCAGGTCGTTGGGGTTTTTTTACTCTTAACTTATTGGTAAGGGGCAAAGCAGACCTTTCTGTTGCCTATGGCTCTGTAGAGGTGGTATTGCCACGTGTCAGCCAAGACTGTTTACACAAACACATTAGCCTCGCTGCTACTCTCGCCTGAGGGAAAATAACACACAGCCAAGCATAGAGTTGCAGTTTGGGGTTTGAGCTGCATGTGAACACACCCAGCATTTGGAGTCCTGCACAGGAAGAAGGCAAAGCCATAAACTGAGAGGTCAGAGAATTAAGGTTGAACCCCAGGTCTGCCACTTAACAGCTGAGTAGCAAGTTACTTAAGTTCTCTGAGAGTCTTTCTTATAGAAAACGAGGGTATATCCAGACCTCAAAGGATTGTTGTGAAGATTAAACAGGATGTAAAACACCTGACACGATGGCTGGCCCGTAGCACCTGCTCATATAACCTCTTTTAGAAGAACACCATTCAGGATGTCCGGTGGACCGCAGAATTAAATGCCACATTTGAGAACCTGAGAGAAAATATGGACATTTCAATAAGACTCTCCTCAAAAACACACAATTAATTTACTTGCAACTCTGCCCTTAGATTCCTGCGAATCTGAGGGAAAGTGAATGTCCACCCTTCAACCAAGGGCTTTGGAACAATGACTCCAAACAAACCCAAGTGAAATCTGACTTCGATGTCTTTTTTTTCTAAGTGTATTTTACAGAGAAAAATACATAACTAAATGAAAAGTTTATTCCAATACAACATCCTCTAAAATGACTCTGTGGAAAAGGCAGTAAGTAGAAGTCTTTAGGCTGTATTCACTTTCTTTGACATTAACTCATATAACACAAAATCGTTGATTTTTAAATATTTACCACCAAAAACCATTAAACGCAAATGCCGCCAATGTTTGTGTAAAGAGTCACCTCTTTCTTACAGTTTTGGACCTTTACAAAAATATTTTTATAAAAAAATAGGGATTTCAAGATTGACTGGTTAATATTTTAGCAAGAGATGTCAGAAAGATCTTTGGTAAATCCAAGATTTTTTTCTTTGGTTCTTAGCCTCTGTAAGAAACGAATGATTTCCAAGAATTACCACCAGAGGGCACTGATGCCAAATTGAGTCACAAAGTCACATAGAGTATATTTGGCCTTGCTATCACCGAAATACTCCCACTTAAACAAAATGCCCCCTTATAATTGAGCAAAACTTTGAATAAAAATACCTCACACTAGCACTAACTGAAAGCAAAATGTCTAACTACATGCAAACACTGATATAAACACAAACTATTCAGGAATAGTACACTGGTGTTTTTTCTTATTAAAAGTAGACATGCATAAAATGTAAAATACAGCAGAACCAAGAACGTGTTCAAAATAACTAGGTACTGGTCTCTTGGGCCTGCTTCTCTGTGATCCTCTAGTTTTCAGCATTTGTACAACTTTTTTTTTATGAGGACTTTGTAAAAAATATTTATTTATTTGGTTGTGCTGGGTCTTAGTTTTGGCTCGCAGGCTCCTTAGTTGCAGCATGCGGGCTCTTTAGTTGTGGCATGCGAACTCTTAGTTGCGGCATGCATGTGGGATCTAGTTCCCTGACCAGGGATCGAACCCAAGCCCCCTGCATTGGGAACATGGAGTCTTAACCACTGCGCCACCAGGGAAGTCTCTGTGCCACTTCTTGAGTTTAGTGTCTAATAAGCTCCAGTGAGGCTGTATTGCAAAGAATGGGTATCTAGACAAGATCTGGGTTTGAATCCCAGCTTTTCCACATAAAAACTTTGTGATATTAACAAAGTCTCTAGGCCTCAGTTTCCTCACCTGTAAGATGGGAGCAGTAATAATTAGGCTGCCAAGCTGTAGTAAGGTGTCTGAGATCATGCTTATAAAATCTTTAGCACATTTTGGGTGCCTACTTAATGCTGAAATTTACTAGGATTGTATGTAGGATTCATGCATAAAAAGATCCTAAGAATGAAGTTCTATTATTATTCATATATTACATGCATGAAAACTGAGGTTATATAACATGCCAAAGGTCACAGAGCTACTAAGTAGTAGGGAAGTTTACAAAGCTCATGTTTTTACTTTCCATCCTTAGAGGGTGGAGGGTGGTTAGGTGGGCACTGTATATTATGCTTCTTTGCATCAAAGCTGATAAACGATTGATACTCAATAAAGGCCTGGTGGAGGTGATGAATTATGTATATGTAGTAACTTCTGGAGGGGAAAACTGAGATAAAAATACAATTTGCTCTGAAAAATCAAAAGAACTTTACCAAAGCAATGTGTTTTTATCATTATTAATATTATTGCTACCATTATGATAAAATGCATCACCAGTTTGGCAGATTGCAAGGTAATGATATGCAGAGACTATAATTCAGTCTAAAAGGTGCTAAATTTCCAGGAAATAGAAAGAAAGAAAGGTCAACCTGGGGTTCAGACGGTTCAGAGTTTCTGAGCAGGGAGAGGAGCTAGGCCCGTGCAGGGAGAGGGAACACAAGGCGAGCACTAGGGCACTGACAGGTAAGCTGGCCCAGGACCACACCTTACGCACACCTGGATGAGCCCCACCTCCCCAGCCAGACCCAAAGAACAGCCTGAACCTGAAGGGGCTTCAGCCCTGGGGCCAGTGAGAAAGATGTAATCCTTGTTTGCTTCCTGGCCTCTGTGTGTCCATCCTTGTCACTACCGCCATCCCAGTTCCCTGCCATCAGAGAAATGTGTCTAGGTCATCTTTGTATTCCCAGTGCTACACCTGATAGCTCGCTCAGTGACCCTCTACAGCCTGAAAAATTAAAGGCCCCATACTCACCACCACTGCCGCCCCAGGAAGAGGCGTTTGCCAGCATCTGTCCTGAAGCATCAGCATCAAGTGCTTCCAGCCACAGCACCCGCAGAGCTCTGGGACCTGTGTATTCTTGCTGTACAGGCAGTGAGAAGCACAGGCCTGCTGCTGCTACAGCAGGCCAGACAGAAGCTAATTACAGCAACCTGAACCTGCCATGACTAACAGGCTTATTTAATTTCAAATGTTTGTTTGTTGACCTACAAAAATCAAATACAGTGGCCTCACAGGCCAGGCTGCCACTGGAGCCCTGGGAGGGATGTCTGTGTGCGAAGCAATTACGTAGGCCCCATTCGGGTGGGGATTGGATTGCATGGTGATACCTGGAAGAGAATCCACTCTGGAAACCTGTCAATTCTGTGGGGAATGTGGTTCAACTTGGGCAGCGAGTGGAAGGCATGAAGCTGACCACGGAAGGCCCTCAGCCAGTAAAGGCTCTCCAGCATGAAGGCTAATTTGGGGAAATAATGAAATAGCTCCCTTCATGAGAATCTACTGTGTATCATGTCCGTTAGGTACATTATTACATCTGTTCCTCCCATCTTTATGAGACAGATATAACTATTCCAATTGTACAGGTGAGCCTCTGAGTGATTAGATAACTTACTCATGGTCATACTGTGATAGCAATAATAAGAGCAAATATTTATTGGGTACGTATTAATTCTGAGCTGAGCACTTCACGTAATACTATCTAGTCCTCATACTAATCCTATGAGGTAAAGTTTATTATTAACCCCATTCTCCAGATGAGAAAACCGAGGCTTGGGGAGGTTAAGTCACTTGCCCAAGATCACAAACAGGTACTATGTGGCAGAGCCAGGGTTCCTATGATGATAATAGAGTAAGTCCCCTACATACGAATGAGTTCCATTCTGAGAGCACATTCGTAAGTAAGTCCAAAGTCAGCCTAGGTACCCAACTAACACAATCAGCTATATAGCACTGCACTGTAATAGGTTTATAATACTTTTCACACAAATAATACATAAAAAAACAAACACAAAAGATAAAGAAAACATTTTTAATCTTATAGTACTGTACCATGAAAAGTACAGTAGTACCGTACAACAGCTGGCATCCAGGGGCTGGCATCGAGTGAACAGGCAAGAAGAGTGACTGACTGGAGGGGGGAGGGGGGTGGGAGATGGTAGAGCTGAAGGATCGTCAGCAATAGGAGGCGGGGATGGGGGACAAGCTGCCAGTTCACTCACGCCTGACGCTGATGGCACACGTCTACCTTCTTGAAAAAAATGACCCAGTGATGTCTGGGTAGTAGCTCTATTTTTCTCATCATAGATGACACGGTAGCACCGGATTGCTTTCTGAACGGCTGCTGCAACCTTCGTGTACCGTTCTACATTCAGGTCCTGGGCCTCAAAACCTAACAGTGCCTCTCCTCAAATAAAGAAAATCTTGCCATTTCCTACATCGTGAATCTCTTCGGTTCTTCAGTTACTTCTTCCTCTTGTCTCTCTTCGTCCTTTCTCTGGGCCTCCAATTCTGTCAGGTCTTCATTAGTAAGCTCCACGTTTGCATCTTTGAAAGTTCGCAACTTGAAGGTTTGTATGTAAGGGACTTACTGTAACAGTTAATATTTACGGTAGGTACATTGCTCCATGTCTTTTGTCATTTCAGTCCTCACAACAACCTTGTGAGGTGGGAATCAGTATCCCCATTATACAGATGAGGGAACTGAGTCTGGGGGAGATTAAAGAAATATATCGAGTGAATAAGGATTTCAACATAGAGAGTTTTACCCCAGGACACAAGCCTGAAATCACTGTGCTATGCTAGCTCCCTGGGCTAGACATCCTCAGATCGCAGGATGTGAAACTAGGCTTCAGACCCAGTCTATATGGCTTCACGGCCTGCACTGCTTTCTGGCTCTTGATTATACAATCCTCCGAATGAGGTTCTTGTCTAAAAAGCAGCAATGGACCTTGAAGTCCAAGCACATCAGTACAGTTTACTCTGATCCGAGGGCAGCCAAAGAGAAAGGAAAGTGCATGGAGCTAGAAGGAGACTGGAATAAGAGGGGAAGGACTGAGCTTAGAATTTGAAGCCCATCGCCCACATCAGCGGCCGAGCATCCCTGTCCTGGCCAGAGGCAGGCGCAGTCAACACCAGCAGCAAGGTGCCATCCAAGCGCGGGAATTTGGAGCAGGCTTGTTATTAATAATGACGATGCAAACGGCCACTAATATTCACTGAGCACCAGTTAGGTACGAGATATGGTTCTAGGCTCCCACATACATTCTCTCATCTATTATTTCCCCATTTCACACACAAGGTAACTGAGGCTCAGAAACATGGAAGACCTGCCCAAGGTGACAGGTAGGAAGGGGCAAAGCCAGCACTTGGATCCAGATCTCACCCTAGAGCCCCCAAGCTGAGCTCTTTCTGCCACTGATGTCACTAGGGGGGTGCGCTAACTTAGTGCCTCAGTTAATTAGGTTTCATCATCTACAAAATGAGCTCAGAAGTTCCTCTCTTATAAAGGAATTCCCTCCCTCTTAGGGAGGGAAGGCATTAAGGCAGCTCTTTCCAAAACAATATCTGGCAAATCTTTAAAATTTTCCAAGCTGTCACTAAATAAATATACCTGTCACAGAAAGGATGCAGGATCCTTAAAGAAGACAGCACAACATCAAAACAAAATAAACTTCCATTGTTTATTGTAATCAAATCCACAAAATGTAAAATGGCATTGTATTACGTCTCTTGAAAATATGCCAGTTACACACACAGACACACACACACCCCTTCACTACCCTACCATTAATGGAGATTCCTCTCTGTAAGGCAGTGGGCGGGTCTGTATGGACTGAATAGTGTGAAGTTGACTTCCAAGATTTGTAGGATGCGTTATAACTCCCTTACCCTCCATAAGCTCTTTCTGCCCCAAAGTATCAGAGAGCTCCTAGGGAAAGCCCTAAGAGATTCAACAGGAATTCTTAGAAGCTGATATGCTTTGTTGAATATCTCCAATGTAGTCACAGAACACAGTGTAGAATTTGTCCCAGAAGGTTCCCATCACGAGACAGAAAGAGCCCTTTCTCTTCAGTAGCCTCTCCCCCAATAGTAAGAGAAACCCAAAAGGTTCGTGTTAATTTGCTACCTTCACTTGAACTCAGGAAACACATTTTAATTCCTGTTTGCCTAGCTCAGAGTCACAATATCAAGACAAAAAATGCTATCAAATATTTCTTCAAAACTATTCATTTCTACATGGAGCTTTACAAAGCTTTCATGACTCAGGGTGTCTCTGAGTCATCCTTATGCCATATTTATTTGGTAAGAATGCAGAGTCCAGCCTTATTTATGCAAATAAATGCACTTTTATTTTATGTTAAGATAAAAAAATATTCACTTCTGAATGCTTTCATATAACACTAGAATCTTGTTATAATGGTAACAAATTTGCACTAAAATCCACGTCTTCAGCTGTTCTGTGTGATGGGTTTATTACTCTACATACTGCTCAATCCCTGGAGATGGTCACTTAATTAAATTTAGAGAAGTCTTCATGGATAGATTCCTAATTTAATGTTTCTATGCCAAGAGTGTCGAAGGTCTCATTTCCGTACAGAAAATTCTACTGCCACAAAAAGAGAAATAATGAACTCAAATGGCTACTATCGCTCCTAAAACTGCCTGCTGGTAGCTGAGCTCTGGATCTAGGGTCTCGGTTAGAAGAACACTCCCATCAAAGGGGAAACCTCTTTCCTCCACCTACCTGAGCGCCTCTCACAGGCCACTGCATGTCCAGCCAGAAGCAGTCTTTGATCTTAAAACTCCATAGAGATATCACAGGGCTACTGGAACTGCAGTACTTAAAATTCTCACCAACACGTTTCTCCACCCCATCCACCATCTTGGCAGAAATTCTTGTAAAACTGATGAAAAAAAGTCAGTGTCAAGATCTTATGAAAACATTAAGGCTTGCTGTGGAAGGGGGTGTGAGTGGCATTTTTTTTTTTTTTTTTTTTTTTTGGCGGTACGCGGGCCTCCCACTGTTGTGGCCTCTCCCGTTGCGGAGCACAGGCTCCGGACGCGCAGGCTCAGCGGCCATGGCTCACGGGCCCAGCCGCTCCGCAGCATGTGGGATCTTCCCGGACCGGGGCACGAACCCGCGTCCCCTGCATCGGCAGGTGGACTCTCAACCACTGCGCCACCAGGGAAGCCCGTGTGTGGCATTTTTAAGTCCTAAGGACAGTTCCGACTTCTGGTCCTCCTGTCAGGTTTTTGAATTTTTCTAACAAGCTAACAACAAATGTCTAACCTCTAGGGTGCAGGGTTGGACAGCTTAAAACAGAACATGAGTCCTGCTCCCCATCTCACCCACATCCGTCCTGCTCCACACATGGCTTACCTTAGTCTGAATGAAAGACATAGCTTTTGAAAAGGCATCGTTAATAGAGCAGAATTTGTCTGTTGAGCATTCTGTCAACCAGAAGGCTTTATGAGAACGAAACTGCCTACACATGCATAACAGTTATTATTGTTTAAAATGAGAATTTTGAGGTCCTATGATTCTGTTGCACCACCCAGCAGCCACTAGTGTCCATATCCTGCGGATTCTGTTTCCACGGTAACTCTGGCTATACATCTCCTCTTTTCACTGCCCTTTCTCAGAGGAGGACTTCATCCTGTCTCTCCTGGTCTGCCATCATCATCTCCTAACTGATGTCCTTGCCAATCTATCCCGTACATCACACACTGCCGTGTTATTCATCCTGAAGCACAGGTCCAGTTTGTGTCATTCCTCTGCTCAAACACCTTCAGTAACCGCCACAGCCCCTATAGTCTTTGATCTGCCATTGAGTCCTCTCCACTAGGTGGTCCCCAACACCTACCTTCCTAAACTCATCCTCCCGTGCTTACCTTTTCACAGCTTCCTGTGATTTCCTACCCTCTACCCTTTACTCCTCAAATTTCCAATCACCTTCCTGCTCCCGTTTCTGCCTGTCAGAATCCTACCCCCATCTTTTCAAATAAATGCTACCTCCCTCGTGAAGGTCTATTCCACTTCAAGTCCACCATCCCTGTAAATAAACACACACCAGATATGACCTCCTCTGAATCCCCATTACACTTTACACTTTTCTGAAAATGCCATAGCCTACCCAGTATGAGAGCTAGTTGTGAGCTTGCCATAACCACAAATACTTTACAGGGTCATAGCAAATCTGCATTCTTACAATGCTTGGTACAATGAGCTAAGCATGTACCAAACATCCCAGAAGTGTTAGTGGGTGCTATGGAGTGAAGGTATCCACCCAAAATCTACAGTTTGAAGCCCTAATCCCCAATGTGATGGTAATTAGAGGTGAGATCTTTGTGGGGTGATTAGGTCATGAGGGTGGATTCCACATGAATGGGATTAGTGCCCTTATAAGAAGAGACACTGCAAGAGAGTTGATCCCTCTCCCTACCATGTGAGGACACCACAAGAAGCCAGATCAGAAAGACAACCCTCACTAGACACCAAATCAGCCAGCACCTTGACCTTGGACTTCTAGCCAGCAGAACTGTGAGAAATCATTTTCTGTTGTTTAAGCCACAACACAAGTCTGTGATAATATGTTATAGCGACCCAAACTAAGACAGTGGGTGCGTCCATGTAGGTAAACAATACACATTCATTTTGCTTTCAGAAATATTTAGAAGACTTCTAAGTTTTCATACCTGGTAATAAAAAATTTTAAAACAAAGACTGTGTGCTCTAGAGCCCACGAGCCACAACTACTGAAGCCTGTGAGCTTAGAGCCGGTGCTCCTCAACAAGAGAAGCCACCGCAGTGCGAAGCCCACGCACCGCAAGGAAGAGTAGCCCCCGCTCGCCACAGCTAGAGAAAGCCCCTGAGCAGCAACAAAGACCCACGCAGCCAAAAAATATGTTTTTAATAAAATGAAAAGTTAAAAAAAAACAAAGGCTGAAAGGCTTGAGAGTATACATGATACGTGCAAAATAAATAAAATATCTTAATCAACTGAGCCACCTAGCACATAAGTGGATTTGACAATTCTAATGTATAATATTGTGAATGCTGCTATTTAATATATCCCGATGATCTGAAGCCAGCCTTACATTTCCATCTCCAGTCCTTGTCCCTTTCCTCTGTGGAGTTTCTTTATAGGCTTTTTTTTTTTTTTTTAACTCAAGTTGGTACTGAATTTTTGGCACTCACAAACCCATCACTTTAGCAAAGGAGCTCAAGAAGTAATAAGCAGACCCAGATTTGGGTTCAGTGCCCAAAATAAAATGCAGTTTCTCCACTTTAATCGGATCCAGCCAAATGGCCAGTCCAATATGCAACATATGTCCAGCCAACTGGTTGGAGTCCATGCATTTGGTTCCTTCTGTAGATTAATGAGATTATGGCATTGTTAAAAAGAGGCAGAAAATGCTAATTTGACATCTACCATGATATACTTTACAGTTTGGGGGGTTTCTGCATTTTAAGACATTTTTAATTACTTTGGTGTGCTGTGCCAATGAGGACCATATGCCCGTTCTTGTCCTTTCCCGGCTGTCTCCACAGTCACCTGCACATTCCCAGCCAGTGCAGACTGTCGAGAACTTGCTTATCACAGCCTCTGTCGAGAAGAATCAAAGGGCAGCTTTCTCTTTCACTTGTGCATGCATTTTCTGGTTAAAGCTATCTCAGAAGAAAATAAAAATCACTTACATATTCAGAGCTAAAAATTAATTGACCTGTAATGAAAACCTAGTTCAAAACAAAGCAGTTTACCTGGCTTTAAGAGAAAGCCAACCACATAGCATTAGAGGCACTCGCTAAAAGTACATTCCTCTGTGACTTGGAAAAAATTGGAATTTCACTCATATGATGTACATTATTTACATTAAAAAAAAACCATCACTTGTGGTTCTGCAATTTGTCACTGGGCTGTGTGCTATATGCTGCCCCAGAAGATTGTTGGGAATGATTGATGTGACGTGTCTTAACATACAGGGTATGACTCCATCTTTTGCAAATGCTTCTGACCACTCAGAAACTTTTAGCAAAGCAGAGTTGTACCTCCCTCCTTCGATCCTCAGGGAAGCCTCACCTCATAATCATCTCCTTGTATGGTGATGAACTTTACATGCAGAGGGTGCTCAGGGTGAAGGTCAGCACAACTTATCTATCCAAAGCTTTTCCTAAAAGCACATTTGGAGCTGAGGACTACAGTCTCGAAAACAAAACAAAACAAAAACAAAAGACTATGCAAGCTAAGTCATGAATAATAATGGTAGCTGGACACTTGTGAAGTACCTACTATAGGCCAGACATCATTCTGATTAACTCATTTAATTAACTCATTTTATTATCTCTTTCTTACAGACTAAAAAAAATGGAGGCACAGAAATGTTAAGTAATTTGCCTAAGTTCATCCAGTGGGAAAGTTAGAGTCAGGATTTAAACTCAGAGAGTCTGGGAAAGACGGCGCCCTTACCTGCTACATTAGAGTAAAAGGAAAAAATGAACAAAGGCCACCATCCTGCTGAAAATATAAAGATGAAGAGAACAAGCTTATTTTTCCAAATTCTATTGAGCAATTCTTAAAAATGTTTTGTTTACCACGAAAGCATTTTAACATTTTGGGGGTCCAAAATATGAAATAATGGTTCATAGATTTAGTTCAACATTGGCCTGATGGCAGCCCTCCAGTGAGGAGGTATACAGGAAAACAATGCAAAACAAAACACAAGCATATGCATCTCAAATCCACCCAGGAAGAACACAACTGGCAGCAAAGAGAACCCAAGTGTCTTCTCCTGCCCACCCAACACGTTCTCCGCTTACAAGGGAACCTGGTTCTTTTTCTTCTCATGTTTTAGGGAGGCAGTAAAAGGCTCCCAGATGCTGCTGCACAGGCAGCTTCCACACCACCTGGAGGCAGCCGGCTTGCTGCTCGCACAGATGTGTAGTGGACAGCAATGTTGAGCCCAGGAAAAGAGCGGAAAGCAGTCAGGGGGCAGGAGGGCTGTCACAGAACCGCTCCTCGGTGCCAGCATCTCCCACCTGTCCCTGGGCTGAGACATACCTTCTTCTGGAGCTGCTGCGGACCCAGGGAAGTGGAAACGGAAAGCCCATATGGGCTGGGAGTTGGAGTTGAAAAAGATGGGTAGAAAACACAAGTGAGTCTCCACCTGTTCCTTTAAACTCAGGCTGAACCTCAGTTCCAAACCTGATTTCTGGTCATAAGACAGTGGGCCAGTCACTTGACCTGCTCCTACTTTGTTCAGGCCACCACTACCTTCATCCGCTGCCTGGTTGTCTTGCGATCAAGTCCAAGATTTTTACGATAACCCTTAGGGTCTGGCCCCTACTTACCTCTCCAGCTTCATTTCTCACTCCAAATCTATATTCCAGCCAGGGTTAACTTTCAAGGGTCATGTTAGTTCTCACCTCTGGACTTTTGTATATTCTGTTCCCTAGAAACACCTTCCCACCCTCTCCCCCCCCCCTTTTTTTTTTTTAAGCTAGCCAACTCCTATTCACCTTTTATGTCTCAGTTGGATGTCACTTCCTCCAAGAAGCCTCCCTGACTGTCTCCTGTGTGCTCTCATAGCACCTAGTGCTTATTCACATGGAGCACTTATAATCAAGTCCATCGTAAAGGACTGCTTGCTCCTCAGTATCTCACTGTGCTGTGAGCTCCTAATGGGCACCCTCCTGCTATAAGCTTCAACAGCACCCTGTTAAGCCATGTCTCTTACCTCTTTTATGTTTCTCTTTCCTGCTAGATTGTAAGCTCCAAGAGAGCAAGGACTTGTCATTGTTATATCCCTAGAGCCTAGCACAGTGTCTAGCATGTAGCAAGAATATAATAAGTATGGTTGACAAGAATATAATAAGTATGAGTGAATAAATAGACTTCTCTGAACCTCAGTTTCCCCATCTATAAAATGGGGGAAAATAGTCATCTCAAGAGGTATGTGAGAATCAAATGAAATAGCATGTACAAAGCACCTGACACAGGGTAGGAGCCCATAAATGGCAGCTATACGGACCATTCAGGACCCAGCTTCCTGTTCCAATCACCCTCTAAGGCTAGAGAAAGTCTGAATTCAGCAGGTGCTCACACTGCATCTCAAAAATATCACCATCATTTTCCTTCAAACTCACTAGAGAGGAAGCCACACCTCTCCCACTAGCAAATACCTATGTTTGCCAGACCTGTTAATTAGTCAATAATAATGTCTTAACCATCAACATAGGCTAGATTTTCAACACTCTTCACATACTTATTTGATATCCAAAGGAAGAAAGTCATCAAAGTCATTTCCAAGAGTCATTTATTCATAGTCTTTTTCACCTTCTCTGTCTCTCTCTGTCTCTCTCTCTCTCTCTCTTACACACACATACACACACACAGACACACACAGAGTGTCCAGGATCCTGAAAAAGTCTTCAAAGGACAAAGAGATAACCATTCATTCACCATCCACTGAGGGCTCACCCAGTGCCATCTAGAGGCTGAGGCAGAGGAACAAGGACAGATGAGACACAGGCCATGCCCCTTGGGTGTTCACAGGCTACGTAAGAGTAGGAACAAGCACATAGACAAGTAGCAAATGGCACAAGGGTGGGAAATGCGGGGTAGTACCCGGGAAGCCCAGAGGAGGGAGCTAAAGCACAACCTAGTCGGGCTTTAAAAGGCCTCAGGAGCAGGCTATTTCTGACTTGACTCTTTTGGCTACACCTTTGGCCCACTTGCTCTCATTCTGTCCCCTGTGAAGATGGAGAACAGTGCATCAGCACCTTCCTCATAATAACGGCCTTGATCCATCATAAAGCCCAGCTCTAATGAACACAGAAGTCACCAAGGACACGGTCCCGGGCTGAATATTTCACTGTCACAGAAGTCTGCAAGACAGGACCTGGCATCAGTCCAGTTGAGCTAACAGGAGCTTTCTGAGCACTAGCTATTCGGCCCTTTCATAGATAAGCTCTTCGTAGGTGGTTGTGCAAAAATACCCGTCTGTTTATTTCCTCTGAGGGCTACTTTTTAAGTTCTGGCTTGGTCTTCAACCCTCCAAGCACTTTATTTTGCGTTTTGAAAAGCAGGGCCCAGTTGAGATTCAGAATCATGACTAAATTAAAAAAAAAAAAAATCTCGTATGAATTATAAATGCAGTCAAATCTCATTTTCAGGTCTTGTTCATAAGGAAGGACCCATTTCCTTCTGTTCTGAGTGTACTTTCAGAGGAAGGCACGTGGAAGAATCCATCGCCAGAGACAGCCTTGGGAGCAGGTGGTGGAATGGTCCTCCAACAGCTGTGAGCTGGGTGCTCAGAAGGGCATCTCTGACCAGCACCCTCTCCCACAAGCCCTGCTCTGGACACTGGAGTGGTCACCGTGGGGAGGCTCCTGAGGTACAGAGGACTGTTATCAGGGAAGAATAACATTTTCAGTTCACAGGGAACAACTTTTCTGATAACTAGTAAATATCACCCGCAACATATCCAGAGAATGAGTGCCTGGGAAACAGACCTGGTGAAATGTAAGCAGGGGGACACACTGGCAGATGGGGTGCCCTCAGCTCAGATGGGGTGGTCATACAAGAGCACTGGTCCCTGGAGCAGTATATTAGTTTGCTGGGGCTGCCACGAAAAAAGGTCCCACAGGCTAGGTGGCTTAAACAACAGAAATTTATTTTCTCACAATTCTGGAGGCAAGGAGTCCAAGATGAAGATGTCTGCAGGGTTGTTTTTTTCTAAGTCCTCTTTCCTTGGCTCATAGATGGCTGTCTTCTCCCCGTGTCTTCACATGGTCTTACCTCTGTATGCGTCTTTGTCCAAATCTCCTCTTCTTATAAGGATGCCAGTCATATTGGAGTAGGGCTCACCCCAATGACCTCACTGAACTTTAACCACTTCTTTAAAGACTATCTCCAAATATAGTCACAAGCTGAGGTGCTGGGGGATAGGACTCCAACTTATGAGTTTTAGGGAGACACAATTCAGCTCATAACAAGGAGTGAAAAGGGAAATATAGAATGAGGAAAAAAGGGATGAGGCTAGGAACCCACCAGGGTGGCACTACAGTGGTTTTGATCATGAAAGGCTGGGGGGCGGGAGTGGAGGATTTCAGCCACCACCTCTCTGCCGAAGCCTTCCAAGCCAAATTATCTAGCTCTGACCTCTCTCTCAGAGAGTACCACATTTCCAATGCCTACTGGATATGTGCCACCTGCATGACCTGCCAACATCGTTAACAAACACAGGAAAACTCAAATTGAACTCGTTTCTGATTTCTATGATTGCTATCATCAAACTTCCAGGAATTTTTGATCCTTTCCCTCTTGATCACCAAGGCCCTTTGCCCTTGCTTTATTGTATCTCCTTGCATCCATTTCCTTTTCTGAGGCTGTGATTGCTATCACATCTCCTCCAGCCATTATTATCTGGACCATTGAAAACAGCTCCCAACAGGTCACCATACCTCCAGGCTCTGCTATCAACTCACCTACACATACTACTCTCAGGTTAACCTGTCTAAGTACTGCTTTCAGCATGAATGTACCTGTACTCTGAAACATTCTATGCCTCCCTGCTATCACCAGGAAAGATCTTAACTATATAAGTTAGCATTTGAGGCCTTCCCTTCCTGTCTGATAGTCCACTCCTGCCCTAAACATTCTGAAAAACATTGAAAATGAATGAATGAATGAACACTCCTCCCCAACCCTCCCCTCCATAAGATGAGCCTCTTACTGCCATCTTGTAACATGCCATGTATGCGCTCCTGTGCCCAGCATTTCCTCCTCTACCTGTCCACAGCCAACCTTTCTTCTAGTTCCAGCATCCATCCTACTTCCTCCATTCCTACCTTTCCTGATTACTGAAAATATCTTCTATTTCCCTCAACAGCAATTACTGTCTCTAGTACCCCATGTAGCCCTTAAGCAGGATACTGTTTTATATGTTCCACTATCTGTTCCTGTGTAGCTTACTGCATAACTACATGTGTGAGTGTGCTTTACTCCCTGAACTCCACGAGGACAGATATCATGCATTTTACTTCTTTGCAATCCCCAGGACACACAATAAGAACAATAGCCAAAAACATTCACTGAGTGTTTACCACATGCCAGGCACTGTGCTGTTTCTAGCATTATCTCATTTAATTCAAACAACAATCCAACAAGGTAGGTACTATTACTCTCCCCATTTTATAGATGAAAAGACTGAGTTTAGAAAGGTTAACTGCCCCCAAATAACATAACTAGTAAGTGGTCAAGCTAGGACTCCAACACAGGGCTGTGTGACTCCGAGGTCCCTGCTAATGGTACCTTTCACAGAGTAAGTGACGAGCACATATTTATGAATCAATTAAGGCTATCCCTGCTACCAAAGCAATTGGGGTGTGTGGCAGGCAGAATAATGGCCCCTAAAGGTATCCATATCCTGCTCTTCAGAGCCTGTGAATGCTCTATTACATGCCAAAGGGGCTTGTGTCAGATTTTTAACCTACAGAACTGTTAGATAATGAATTTGGTTGTTTTAAGCCACCAAACTTGTGGTAATTTGTTAGAGCAGCAATAAGAAACTAATTCAGAGCTATAGAGTCCCAGCTAGCCCTAAACTGTCCTGATGAATGGGCAACTCCCTGGTGAAAGGTAAATAGACTGCTTTCTATAGAACCCAAATATCTGTCTTCCACATCCATGAAAATCCTTCATAGACAGACACTGTACCATTCCCAGGATCACCTGTTTCCTGACTTGACCCTTTCCCATCCTGTTCCTGCCCTATTCTGAAAATGGCCTTACCAAGAAGGACACACATGTTCCTGACAAAATTCTCTCACGAAGATTATTATTACAATCAAAACATGTATGGTATCCTTTTAAAATATCATTACCTAGAGCTTTTATTCCGAAGCACTTCCCATATATTATCCCAGGTGTCTGTGCCAGCCCTTACGTGTGTGTAAATGGCAGTTTCAAGTGCACACCGTGGTTTTTGGACTGCAGTTGTTGAGTCAATTCCAGGAATTTTACTCTTAGGAAGCCCAAATAGCACTGCAGAAAACTGTATTTTTCAAACTGGCAGGAAAACCAACAGCTGTGAATTTTTTCGTACTATCTTAAGTAAGTGATGTGCAGCCAGTAGGTGACAGAAGACTTTAGTACAGACTCACAGACCTAAGTCCCTTTTCGTTGAGCCACCCTGACACTGGGGCTTTACCTAATTGGTCTTCTAGGGTCTCTATCCATGTCTAGGCTGTGGACACACCTGGTAGGGTGGTGGTGTGGACACATGGATGGGGTGAGAGCTGGGATCCACATTTCTAATGCTCCATTCCCTGTCCAGCTGCCTCTGATGGATTTCCCATAACCACCTGGACCATCACCCCCTCTACCCCTTCCCCTGTAAATCAATAATGAATCCATTACATCTTAGCTAGGATCATTCTGATGTTTATGTGTCTACAGTAATGGAAACAATAATAGCTTCCACCCTGCTCTGTTCCGGGTACATTACATACACATTATCATTTAACATGCAGTTTAGCAGCGTAATTAAAACATAAACTTTTGAGCTAGACCACCTTGTTTCCAGTCCTAGTCCCACCACTCATCAGCTGTGTAACCTTGGCACATTCATTAACATCTCTAGGACTCAGTTTTCCCATCTGTGAAATGGCAATTTAAAAAGTGCTTTTTTTATAAGGTCGTTGTGAGGGCAGAGTGTTTAGAATCCCATTACACAGTCAATACCACTTAAGCGTGTCAGCGCTTCTCGACCTTGTGAGGTACGTATAACACCGCAACTCTGAGAAGTATCAACCTGCCCATGGTCACGTAGTTTTTTGAGAGGCAGAGACAGGATTTGGAGCGAGGTCATTTTGCCTGTAAGGCCATGTACTTTCCACCCTTCCTCACTATGTCACTTTTGTCCCTGATTCCTTCTGAACCACCTTCGTCCTGCCCATCCAAAGATGAAACAGGTGGTCCCCCGTGCCCCACTTCCACCCCGGGAGCTCCCTGGAAAGCTCGAGAAAACCAGAAACACTGAAAAGTGCGCCCCAGGAAAAGCCAACCAATCTGCTCTTGGTCCGCCTCTGCCGGCCCTGGCACGTGGGCCACAGGCCCTGGGCGCAGTGGGTCCCGGTTTCTGAGCTGCACGCAGAAGCCGGAGGGTGAGAGGCTCGCGGGTGGCGCGCACCGTGCGGGCAGCCTCGCCGCGACTGCTGCCCAAGTGCTGCCTGGTGGGAATCCCTCCCCAGCTGGGGAGGAAGGCAGTTGTTTTCCTCCTAGTGGAACGTTCCACTTGAAATCTTTCCACAAGGGCTGTTCTCGCCTCCGACTCCGGGAAGAACTGTAATTAACACAGCAACAAACGCCCACGATGCTAACTGGCAAAGGGAGTGTAACACGAGCGGCTTCTCCAACCGAACTGGGCCAATTGCTTTCCCTTCTTGCCTCCCCATTTGGTCTGTTTTGGTTCCGCAGTCATCCAACTGTGGCGTTTCTTAAAACATGTCAGTGGCTGGTGTTTGTGTTTTGGGTGGAACAGTTTCACACACGTCGCTGGAGACGGTGCTCCACCAGCTGCTGTGCTGGGTCCTTGCTTTCGGCGGCTTCAGGAGTGTCAGGTAGAAAAATGGAGAAGCGACTGGAAGGGTGGGAGGGAGGATGAGGAAGGACGCCTGCCTTCTCCGGTGGTCTGGAGTTGGGTCGGTAGCCTCCCCCGGACAAGGACAGGTAAAACCGGTCTGCCGGGTCTCCAGGGGGAGCGGTGGGAGAAGGTCCAAGTGAGTCGCGTCGTCGGCTCGTGGGGACTGCGCTCACCTGGCGGCTGCGCTCCGACTCCGGCTCGAAAGCCCGGGCACTGAGGCAGCGAGAGAAGGGAGAGGGGTGGGCCCTCGCGGGTCCTGGAAACAGCACTCAGAGGCCAGCCCCGCGCGACCACGTGCGGGCTTGTGCGGATGGGGGGAGTTGGGGGCGGCCAAGGCTGCGGGGAGTGCCTGACTCCTTCATCTACTGTTATCAGGGTCTGATCTCTGATGCACCCATTCCAAATAACCTTCACCCGGCCAAGCGTGGTCCACCAACGACAAGGAGCCCTGGCATCGCTTGGGAGCTTATTACATGCAGAATCTCAGGCCCTTCCCCAGGCCTGTAGATTCACAATGTACTCTTTAACAAATTCGTACGTGATTTCTAGACACACGGAAGTTTGTTTAATGTATATACCTTTCTCTAACGCCGCCTTTCCATCCTGTAGTGTCAATACATTACCTTCAAAATCTGTGGCCAAGACATGGCTTTTGGGAAGACGTAACCCGGCTCTCAGCTAACGGTCTGCACCAGTGTGATGTTTAGCAGCAGCTCTCTGCGAATTACTGCTAATGGGTAATAAGTGGATGGAAGGCAGAGCCTGCTCTACAGTTCAACCTGGAAGAACTCAGAGACTAGATGGGGAGCCAAAACCCAAACAACCCAAATAACTCTATGAGATAACAAAACCCAATAACCCAAATAACTACGTGAGATAATAATTCAAGAGGTTACACAAGGGAGGGTAACTCGTATGAACAGCTTAAACAGTAGTGCTATATATTTAGTAAGCTCTACTAAATTCACTGTACCACCAATTTTGTATGTGTGTGTTCTCTATATATACAGATTCATATACATAAATGTATGTATGCATATGTGTGTGTTATATACATAGTTATTGATGTACTGATGTGCTTGCAGATTTGATCTGCAAGCCAAACATTTTCAAACTGAGGCTTCACTGAATGACCTCCAATAATAGCTTCAAATTATTCTGTCAAGTACTCAAGAGTTCCCTTATGGGGCACTTAGTTGTGCACTGTGAGTACCAGAGAGAAGCAGGGGTAGAACATCCCTCAACTGTTGGTGGTTAGAAGGGTCTTTATAATTTTTAAAGTTCTTTTTTTTTTTCTCGGCAGTGTTTCGTCGGCATTAACCCACCAAGAGATGAGGGAGGCTGCACTCTTGCTTTCCAATACGCACTATGCACAACTCACACGATGACGTGCCTAGTTAGGGAACCAAGTACTTGACAGAATAAATTGGAGCTATTACAGGCCATTCAGTGGGATCTCCTTGAGATATAGGCAAAGAAAAGATGATTCTACCTAGCACAGTCAGGGCGGCCATTGGAAAAAAACAATCTTTAATGTTTGCACCCCAACCAAATTAGGCTTTTCAGTTTTACAAAAGTTACACTTGTTTCATCATAAGAGTTCAGCAGAGCTTATCCGGATCCATGATCTAACAAATTCTGTTGGGTAAAAATGAATTGCCAAGTGCGGCTGAATAATGAAAAATCAAAGTGTCTACATCCTGAAAGTTTTCTCTGCCTCCCCCATTACATTAAAACAAAACCAAAAGTTCTTCCCAAAACTTTCAGGAGAGCTGAGCAACAAATATCCCAACTGGAAGAGAGTAATCCATTTTTGGTGGGCAGTCCACACAGCTACTTTCTCTTGTACCATTTATTTTAAAATATTGGGAATCTTGACATTGAAAGAATTCAAAATCTGTTTCAAATGAGAACTCTGGAAACAGATTTGAAGAAATTGCCACAGGGAATGTTGTTGGTAAACTTTACAAACGGCATTATTGGTTTGTAAAAGTCACCAACATATTGTCATGATTTTGGTAGAGCCCGGCATGGTATCCGGGGGAAAAAAGCTTTCATCATCAGCAATGTTGAGAACCATAAAATCAGTAATTAGATTTAGAGGAAAAAAAAAAAACAGTGGGAGTTGAAAACCACAGTGATGCCGTCAGCTGATCTGGAGCTGGTTAAAACTCTGGCATAGCATGGGCACCAGTTACTATCTTTTGCTGATAGAAACCGAAGGAATAAAAAACAAACACAAATGACAATAGGTAATAATAAAGATGTTTATTGTTCTTTCCTAGTGGCTTTTCTGATCATTGTTTTCCAAATATGCCACGAAGAGGACTTTTATTGCTCTCGTAAAAGAAAATATTTGATAGAAAACGGGTACGAAAAAAATCTATGAGGACATTCATTAAAGAAATTTGAGATTAATAATGGAATTTTTTTTATCCCAAGCAGAATTTGATTTTGTAATCAGAAAAAGCAACGAAGATACATCTTTTAAAGTAAAAACATCTAAGGACTTCCCTGATGGCGCAGTGGATAAAAATCTGCTTGCCACTGCAGGGGACACGGGTTCGAGCCCTGGTCTGGGGAGATCCCACATGCCATGGGGCGACTGGGCCCGTGTGCCACAACTTCTGAAGACCACGCACCTAGAGCCTGTGCTCCGCAACAAGAGAAGCCACTGCAAGGAGAAGCCCGCGCACCACAACCAAGAGTAACCCCCGCTCGCCACAACTAGAGGAAGCCCGTGAGCAGCAACGAAGACCCAACGCAGCCAAAAAAATAAATAAAAATGTTAAATCTTAAAAAAAAAATTTAATTTAATTTAATTTAAAACATCTAAATATTTATTCCAGGAGGAAGAATAAGGAGTCAGGTGAACATACTCATAGACTGTGGTTTTGATATTGCTGCGGATGGACATTTGTCATCCTTTCTGGCCACCCGCCATCTGAGCCTCTTTCCAATGTTTGAAGAACGCCCCTCCGCAGTCCCATCTCCACTCCTGAGGAAGAGCCCATTTCTCACTGTAAAAGTTGAAAATGCCAGGCTCTGGACTTCTCAGCCTTCCTGTGGCTCCATTTATTAGATGTGTCCCCCTCAGTCTCTAATTAAAAGGAGAAGGACTGTCCAAATTTATTGTGGGGATGGGTGTTGGTGGCAGCAGCATCAACGTCTAATTTTCAGAGGCACAAATGACAACAGTTATGGTGGCAGCAGCTGGTGGCACCAATGTAAGGGATATGGGCAGCACAAGCTGTAGGATCTGGTATCCAGAGAAGGCACGTCTGCAACATATTTGGACATTGTTCTTGGCCTGGGCTTCCTCACAGATTCTGTGAGCTGCCCAATATTTTTTAAATGAATTCTTCAGCTTTTGAAATCACCTAGGTTTCTTTGACCCAATTACCACTCACAATATATTGGAAAACTGCAAAATGATTTGGAGCAATTATATCCATTAGACAGAAGTGAAAATGGACTTTCATCAAATCGCCTTTGGGATAAGGCTATTCTAAAGGCAGTCCCTTTTGCCACCAAGAAAAGTAAGAGAATAAGCCAGGAGAGTAAGCCTGTGTATCTACGAATTTAAGTCTGGAAAACAGAAGTGACAACTTTTATTTTTAAGCAAGTGCTAATTCTCAATAAGCTTTTAAAGTGATGATTAAACTATTTTTCAAAATTCTCTTAAGTTGTTTCGTAACTGGTGAAAAAAAATAGTCAGAGAAATAGAGGAGGAGCCAGAGAATTCTAAATCCATCACTCAGTACAACATTTCAAGCAGACCGTGAAAGGCTTGAGTGGGAACCTCTAGGAAGCTGTGAGTGAGAGCATGAAACAAGCGGAGGTCAGCCTAGTTGGATGACATTGGACAAGATGCTTTCCAACATGAAACCCATGTGATCGCTCAAAGAAAAATGATCAAAACTGTGCCCGGAAACAGTTATAAACCAGCCAAACGTGACACTTACTATCCAATAAATTACAGCATAAAATAATAGTTAACACAAAAATAGCAATGGGAGAAACAGCTTTGATTAGAGGATCAAGGTTCAAACAAACGTTCCCTAATTTCAACAGCATCAGGAAGTTATTATTTAGCATTTTCATAGATAGCATTTAATGTTTTCAGAGTGTCTTACCAACAGTAATTAGTTGTTCTAATCAACCCTTTTTTTTTTTTTTTTGCGGTACGCGGGCCTCTCACTGTTGTGGCCTCTCCCGTTGCG
This sequence comes from Globicephala melas, assembly GCF_963455315.2. Taxonomy (NCBI): domain Eukaryota; kingdom Metazoa; phylum Chordata; class Mammalia; order Artiodactyla; family Delphinidae; genus Globicephala; species Globicephala melas. Next base: position 29,907,719 of record NC_083316.1, read on the forward strand.
GAGCACAGGCTCCGGATGCGCAGACTCAGCGGCCATGGCTCACGGGCCCAGCTGCTCCGCGGCATGTGGGATCTTCCCAGACCGGGGCACAAACCCGTGTCCCCTGCATTGGCAGGCAGACTCCCAACCACTGCGCCACCAGGGAAGCCCCTCATCAACCTTTTAAAGTAAGTCAATAACATTATCCCCATTTTAAAGACAAGCAAGGCACTGAATAAATATGTACAGAGCATGGAGACCACTAACATAACCCTCACGTGGATCAATTCCCATTTTTCTATCGCTCCCATCTTAAAAATATGTAAAAACACCTTTTAAAAATTGCCTCATTTCAACTCCCATCAAAAACCCAATGAAGGAGGCAGAATTGCCTCCATTTTGCAGATGAAAAACTGAGGTTCATGCATACACCTACATACTCCTCACATCAGAGAGGTGGTTGCCTATTTTGTCTGCTTGTAAGTCCTAATTCAACCATGGTCCCAGAGTCCAAGAGGACTGGAGCTGCCCAGACAGACAACCTCCAACTCCTGAGACAATTCCCTTTCAAAGGGAAAGAAGTTCCCAAGCATCTGTGCCCCACAGTGTAAGGGGTTTTATAAGATCTGTTCTTACCATGAACAATTTTGAGCTTGTTTTATTAATAGCAGATCTATGGACCACCAATCCCCTCAGACAACTATGAGGACCATTTTGAACAGAAAGATGACACTTGTTACATGTGAAAATAAAACTACCAAACTCCCTGATGGCTTTAGGAAAAGCAGTCTTGTTGAGAATAATATGAGCTGATTGGTCTTTGAGAAGAGTAATTCAAAACTGGGCAATCAGATTTAAGAAAATAGTTCTGACCGAAACAGAATCAACTTAAACCTATTTCCAACGGTTTTCATCATATATGGTATTTTTCACAGAAAACACAAAAATCAACCATAGAAGTATATGGTTTTTTATTGTCTGTAATTATACTGGACTTCACGTTTTCCTTTTGCGAGAAGAAACGTCAGCTGTGTGTTTTGTTTTTAACTTAGTTGGACCATGCTAAATGTTAGCAATTACAGCAAAATGTGAATAATAAAAAAGAATAAGTTGTTAGATCATGGTCTGACCTCCTTTTTTTCCCCCCACTGCATGAATTTTGACTATATCAAAGCAAAATAAATTGGAATTAGTAACATGATATTTTCCATTTTCTGACAATTAAGCTTAAGTGAAGCAAATTTGGCCTTGAAGTATATAGAATTATTCCACATTAACCAGAAATGAGCTAGAGCTAGTCAGTGCATCTTCAGTCACTACTCTGCAAATGATGCTTTGTTATCTTGGAAAAGCTGCTTTCAGAAGCTTAAGTTTTAATACACAGTATTTCTTAAACCTGTCCTTTCATTATAAGCACATTATAGTAATTCTGGCCAAATGTTTATTTTCTTTAGTTACATCTTACTGAAGCTTCATCTAAGGAAAGCACCAGTTGGAGAGGCCAAACGTGAGCTATGAAAGAATTCTACAAATAGAAAATGACTTAAAAGCTTACATTGGGGAAATTCCAAAAACAAGGACATGCCAAAACCCAACAAGTCAACAAACAGGAATTTCCCTTTAATACCTTCCAGGAGTCCTTGTTATTTAGCTCCACTTAAGAATTGAAGCCAAAGGCCTTCCATGATCCCCTTTTAAAATTATTTTTCTTCCTAATTTAAGTACTCCAACTTTGAGCAGAGGTATGACCAGAAATCCTCCCTTGAGGGAGTTCTGAGAGCAATGTCACCCTGTTCTCATCAGATTACCTGCTGCAGGCAGCACAGTGTATTGGGCACCATTTGAGGACACCAAGAAAGAGGTTGTGAAGGGGCTCAAACACCAGGAATGGTGAGCAGCAGAAATCAACAAGAGTGAGGGCCCATGACCAAGCCAACAGTAGCTGGATCTGTCCCTTTTCCACTGCATCACCCAGGGGAGCCGCTGCATGTGCACCTAGTTACTCGTACCCTTAACCTTGCCTTTCTTCTCGTTAAACTGTCTACACTCTGCAGACCAAGATTTCTAGAAACAGGTGCTAGGTCAAGGTTCAAGGTCCATCTAACTCACAGGACTGGGAAAGACTGAATGCGATAACATGAGGCCCTCAGAAAAGGATAAAGTGCTGCTTAAGGTAAGGCACCACCATCACTATCTTAACATTCAGGGTCACTTACTCCACTCCAGCTTGGCCTGAGTACAAAATTACTAAGAGCTAACAGCTGAGTGTGCAATGAGTCTGGTGCTACATCGGTCTCTTTGAATATTTTTAACACCAACCTGAAGTAGGCATTATTTTTCACAGACCATAAAACTGAGGCATGAAGAGGTTAACTACCTTGCTAGGATTGAAGCCTCATTTCTCCGACCTCAGAGCCCACTCATTTAACCATACCTTAATTAAATATGCATATTGTCTTCGTCTGAGTTCCTCAGAAAGCAGAGCCTAGGGCAGAGGATTGTGTGATGCTATTTTATTAGGAGGCACAGTCCCACAGGGTGGGAGGAGTGGGGGGGAAGGAGAGGAGGGATGGGAAGTAAGGGGAGTCAATACAAGGCTGCATTATGGAACTGGTCACTGCTAACTGCTGTTGATTGCTCAGACTACAGGACTTTGCCTCCCAGAAGTCATATTAACTGCATCTCATTATGGGGAGAAAAAGGGAAGAATGTATCCATTGGCTCCTACCTTGTGTTGGTCAAAAGTTCACCACCTGGGGCATTAACTCCCCTACACCTCTAGGTTGTTCTTAGGTGGGTATGAACCCTGAGTTGGGTCCCTTGGTGGAATCAATAAGGGATCCCAGAGTTGGAGGTGAGAGGTATGTGCATGAGCAGAAGGTGAGGTGCTGTGAGCTTGAACCTGAATCAGGCTCTGTGCAGAGAGAGAGGATCTGAAGTGGTCTGTGAGAGGGGCCTCATACACATATATTCTACCATGAGAGTGGATTTCCAAATGGAGCAAAAGTCAGAAATCCCTCACATGAAAGCCATGAAGCCATTTACAACTCAGAAATCATTCACTGCTTCTGGAAGAAACATCTCAACTCTAGCACCAGATTCAGAGTGGTCCAGAGCTGTGTATACTCACACATCTCATATAGTGATAAAATATGTAATTTTACCATATACTATTCAACTATGAAAACAGCTCAGAAATCACCAATGTCTTCCCTAATTCCCCACTTATTATGTATGAAAACAAACAATGACAGATATATATACAATGGAATATTACTCAGCCATAAAAAGGAATGAAACTGGGTCATTTGTAGAGATGTGGATGGACCTAGAGACTGTCATACAGAGTGAAGTAAGTCAGAAAGAGAAAAACAAATATCGTATATCGACGCATATTTGTGGAATCTAGAAAAATGGTACAGGTGAACCTGTTTGCAGGGCAAAAATAGAGATACAGATGTAAAGAACAAATATATGGACACCAACGGGGGAGAGGTGGGGGTGGGATGAATTGGGAGATCGGGATTAACATATATACACTAATAGGTATAAAATAGATAACTTATGAGAACCTGCTGTATAGCACAGGGAACTCCACTTCGCTGTACAGTAGAAACTAACACAATTATGTAATAACAACTATACCCCAATAAAAACAAACAAACAAACCCAAAACTATCAGGTTCCCTGATGGCTTTAGGAAAACCAGTCTGGCTGAGAATAATATGAACCAACTGGTCTTTTAGAAGAGTAAGTCAAAAGTGGGCAATCAGATTTAAGAAAATAGTTTTGACCAAAATAGAATCAACTTAAACCTATTTACAAAGGTTGTCTAAGTTCTGATCGTGTCCTCTGCAAAGAGCTCTGCCTTTGTTCTTTTCATCTTGTATTATAATTATCTGTTTATCTAGTCTTCCCCAGTAGACTGTGAGATCCTTAAGGGAAGGGACTGGTCTTATAGATCTTTGAATCCCCAGCACTGCATTGTACCCTAGGATTAATTATATGCACAAGGAATACTGTGTAAAGAAGGGGAAGCTGGGGTGCAAGGACAATGAAGGCCTGAAACAGCCCCCATGGGGAGTGGGGATGTGTGCAGCCTAGAGAAGGGAGAAGAGAGTTCAGGCAGTGCCGAGGGCCCACCTGAGCTTGTGAAGTTGTGGCGACAGCTACCTAGCCACCTGTGTGACTTTCTCCACTAGCACCTATCTGGACAGGAGAGGGAGACTGTGAGTCAGGTGTCATAGATTTTGATGAGTGCCACGACCAGGAAATCAGAAAATAATAATTTAACAGGATGTTTGATGGTATTTCCTGTTATCCCAGAGTTTCAGCTGAGACTCCAGTCTAAGGATAACTGGTTATAACTGTTTACAGATTCAAAAGAGAAGTGGTATCAGACGCCTATGTCCAGGACTTGCAAAGAGGCAGGCAAAAACCACTTCTTATTCTATTACCCATCTCTAGGCTATAAAAGAAAAAACAAAACATTTGTCCTGAGGAAAAGCATCATTTCCCCTCTCCTTTCCAGGGAAGAAGAGTTTGATGGTCACTACCCTCAAGCCAAATGAGGGGGCTCACTTGGCCCAGTAGCCCCATGAGGCTTACGATTATCAAAATTCTCAGAGGACCTCCCCCAGTGACCCATGCTCATATAACCTCCCCTTGAGTGTGGCTGACACATGTAGATATGATGGGATATCACTCCCATGATTAGATTAGATTAGATGACAAAAGGGATTTTTGCAGATGTAATTAAAGTCCCCTAGGGTCAGGTGAGTTCATCAAAGGGAAGATTATCCTGGGTGGGCCTGTCCTAAGCAGGTAAACTCTTAAAAGCGGGGAGGAGGGCTAATGGTCTGAGATGTGCTCTGCTGCTCTGGAAGAAAGCAAATAGCCATGTTGTGAACTGTCTGTGGAGCCAAATGGTAAGGAACACTGTGTGGCCTCTAGAAGCTGAGAGTGGTCCCAGTTAAGAGCTGGCAAGAAAATGGGGACCTCAGTGATACAGCTGCAAGGAAATGAATTCTGCCCACAAGCAGTGAGCTTGCAAGAGGATCCTGAATCTCCGATGAGAATTACAGCCCTGGCTAACACCTTGATTTCAACCTGGTGGGGCCCTGAGCAGAGGACTCTGCTAACTCCTACCTAGACTTTTGACTCATGAAAACTGTGAGATAATAAATTTGTGTTGCTGAGCCTGTGGTTACACAGCCATAGGAAATGAATACAGAACCTCAGCAAAGTGGTGAGAATTCTTGGGACATATTCATGCCTGTCCCTAGAGTTGGAGAATGACAATGATTCTTACCTGGAGAAGTCTGAGAGTAAACGGTTGTCTGAAACAGCTGTCTGCAATGACATGGTGAGGAGAAGCAAATGGGGTGCAGGTTGATTCTGAGCCAAGGTGTCCCTGCAGGAGCATCTGGGAATGAGACTTCTCAAAAGGACTCCACCCAAGAGAGCTGCCTGCTGGGGGAAGGCAACCCCAGCAGAACAGCCTTGAAGATGTCCATCAGAGGAAGGGGTAAGGATGTCAGCCAGAGAGGGGATTCCCTGGCAAGGAATGTGCAGTAGGAGGTCTGCTGAGTGGCAGTGGTGGGTGTCTGGGAAGAGCACACAAAAGCACTCCACAAGAGAAGCAACCAGCAATAAATTATAGACCATGACAGAGGACACCAATGGCCAGATAATACCTGCAATGGTCAAGTAAGAAAGTGCCCTTTCCCTCTAATCCAGTGGTTCTCAACGAAGGGCAATCTGCCCCCCATCCCCAGGGACATTGCTAAACGTCCTATAATACGCAAAACAACCCTCACAACAGAGAATTACGCAGCTCAAAATGTCAGTAGTTCTGAGGTTGAGAAATTTTCTCTAATCCTTCCTCTCCCTGCCTTGAGGGAGCCAGAGACAGTGAAGAGAGTACAGGAAAAGGTAGAGGACAAGACCTTTCACCCTTTCTGTGATGCCCTCCTGCAGAATCTCAGAGCAGTCCTACGATGAGAGAGGGGGGCAGCTTTGAACTAAATGAGAGGTGTACATATTGATGGGACTTTTTAATACACTAAAATGAGACTGTTTTGTTAACAACATGTGACCAGAAAAGCTATGGGAGTCTGAGATGCCATCGGGGAAGGTCAGGGAAATACAACTGAGTGTGTTTAAAGGCAGTTTAGTAGAGAAACCATTAAGGGATTTCCCAAGTGCACCTGGCTGGTTCAACTAGTTTAACAAAGCTGTTATAATAGTGACAGTTTCAGAGAGAAGATGGTGTAGCTGCATGACATGAACCTCAAAGGAGCAGAGTGTTTTGCAAGAAGGTGGAAGTCTTAGTGAAGAATAAGGAAAATTCCCAGTGCCTTAGGTCAGCTTCCCTAGAAGCAGATCCTGAGGCAGGGATTCTTGTGCAAGAGGATCAGTAAGGTACTGTGCTTAGATGAAACCCCTTCTATTTGTTCCCAGAGCTGCCATAACACAGTACTACAAACAAGGGGTTTTTATTCTCTCATAGTTCTGGAGGCTAGAATCTGAACTCAAGATGTTGGCCAGGTTGGTTCCTTCTGAGGGTTCAGAGGGAGACTCTTTCCTAGCTTCTGGTGGTGACCAGCAATCCTTGGCATTCCTTAGTTAATAGGTGCATCACTTCAATCTCTGCATCCATCTTCATATGGCACTCTCCCTGTGTCTTCACCTTATAAGGACACCACTCATATTGGATTAAGGATTCACCCTACTCCAGTATGACCTCGTCTTAGCTAATTACATCTGCAACAAGCCTTTCCAAATGAGGTCACATCCTGAGCTAGTGGGGGTTAGGACTTCAACATCTCTTTTCTGGGAAAACGTAATTCAACTCATAACACCTCTTTAGAGAATGAGGATGCAGAAAAGGGCAGGGAAGAAGTTTGGCCAAGATATAGGTTCGGTTCAATTCCAGCCTCAGTCTAATCCCGTGGGGAGTTCTGGAGCCTGAATGGCATCACAGTGTTGCCCCCTGTCAAGGTTAAGGAGCTAGCAGCCTTCTGTTCTCCATGACTCAGTCGGCCACTGGCTACAAACATCCCTGAAGGGAAGATGTATCATCGTGTACATTTCCAAGTTGGGTTTCCATTCACTCTAAGACAGTAGTTGTCAAACTTAATTGTGCACCAGAAACACAGAGAGCTGAACCCAGCCCAAGTTTCTGACTTAGTAGGTTGGGAGGGGCCTGAACATTTGCATTTTAAACCAATTCCCAGGTGATGCTGATGCCGCTGGTCCAGGGACCGCACTCTGAGAAACACTGATGTAGGGCAATTCGCAGAAGGGAGCAGCTGTGTGCTGTCGGCAACCACCACTTAGAGCAGCCAGGGGACAGGACGGCTGCCCAGAGGGGAAGGGGAATCTGGGCAGGGCAGCAACCGTGTGGTAACTGCACCATCCTTCTTCACAAACCTGAGATATGTTGGGAGTGGGAAAATAAACCCGAAAGGGCTGCAGAGGCATCAGTGTCCTTAAGAGAGAGCCAAGTTTTTGCTGTGGCAAAGGAGGAGGGAAACCTCGAGGCTGTAGAAAGAGGAACGATACCACGGTAGACCGCCAAGTTGCCTGGATAAAAAGCCAGAAAAAGAAGTCTGTATTTTTTAAATGATCAGTGAGACAAGTGGGGTGTACAGTAATGAAGCAGGTGATTTTAACACTACAGAATTATTCTTGGATCTCCCCTGCATGCTTTGTGATCGAATTGGCAGCCTCCGCCAATTCACTCCTTTTTTCAATCTCCGTGAATCATTGGGTGGCCATCAACTATGCAGCAACACTTCTCAGTCATTCAGGGGACCTGAAGAATCCCATCAAGTGTGCTACAGTCTGGATATATAACTGTTAGAGACAAAGCTTTATGGCAGCTTTAAGCTGTGGCTGAAGCTTAACTATGAAGGTTTTCTAGTAAGAGTGTTATCGAAGATTGTATAAAATTGCAGCAATCTTACTGAACCCAAGAAAATGTTCTGTGTTTAGAAAGGGAAAATAAATTATTTCAAATGCATTATATGAAAGACAAATGAAAATGGGTAATTGAAAGAAATGGGCTAAAAATAAGTAAAAGGGAGTGTGGACAGGATTAGCTCTGATATCCACAGAGGTTGCTAGAAACAGAACCTGGGAATAAAGTATGTATTAATCTAACAGCATCAGACTGAATTGTGAAAATAGAAGTTTAGAAATAGAATATTTTCAAGTTAGTAGCAAAGAAGAGAAAGGGTTTTCTAAGAACTTCTTTTCATTTCAAGCTGAATGGGTAATAGAAAAGTCCACATGAAACGAAAGGGGAGAGACTTCCCTGATGGTGCAGTGGTTAAGAATCCGCCTGCCAATGCAGGGGACATGGGTTCGAGCCCTGGTCCAGTAAGATCCCACATGCCGTGGAGCAACTAAGCCCATGTGCCACAACTACATGAGCCTGCGCTCTACAGCCCTGAAGCCACAGCTACTGAGCCCGCATGCCACAACTACTGAAGCACGCGCACCTAGAACCCATGCTCCGCAACAAGAGAAGCTACCGCAATGAGAAGCCCACTCACACGCACCGCAATGATGAGTAGCCCCCACTCTCTGCAACTAGAGAAACACCCGTGTGCAGCAATGAAGACCCAACGCAGCCAAAAATAAATAAATAAGGGAGTTTTCTTTCGGAGTAGCATATTTTTAGAGTCCACAGATTCTCAAATTGGAGCACACATCTTTATTAGGCAGCCTCCCCAAGGAAGCCTTATAGGAAAAGAAGTTGGGATTTTCAAATGTCTTTAATTTTGTACTGGAAGATTGTTTAACTTTTTAAGTATATATATGTATACAATAGAAAAATGCATATTAGGCTACTGACCTCTCTACACTCCAGCTTACGGCCTTAAATAAGTTAATATAAGCAATTAGGAAAGCATCTGGCAAATAGTGAGTCTATATACCAGTTAGCTATTATTATTTATCGTATGCAAATTCAACCTTGGGAGAGAAAGGACAATTTGAATCACATGAGCAATTTTGCCCATTATTCCTTTCAGAGAGCATATGCCTTGATTGAGAGTAAGATGGGAGATGTGAATCTGCAGTTTCCTCAGGGGAACTTGGTTCTCAGGTATTTTTGTGAGGAGTCTAATGTTTAAAGATAAATTTTTTTTCTGCGACAAGCCTCTAAACCAAGCCAACCACTGCATTTGGCATCTCAACTGAGGAAACAATATTTGTTCCAGTCCTGGGGGAAAACGTGCTATATTGTTCTCCAATGTGGTATAGTCTTAAGTGATTTTCAGGTCAACGTATCTATATATGATTTTTGCCTTAAATTCTGATATCTAAGATGTTACTCTACTATGTATCTATATTCATTTCCTTTTGCTACTGTAACAAATTACAACAAACTTCGTGGCTTAAAACAACAGAAATTTATTCTCGCACACTTCTGGAAGCCAGAAGTCCAAAATCAGGTTCACTGGGCTAAAATCAAAGTATCAGCAGGCCTGCACTCTCTCTGGAGGCTCTAAGGGGGAATCTAATGCTTGCCTCTTCCAATTTCTGGTAGCGGCCAGCATTCCTTGGCTTGTAGCTGCATCACTACAATCTCTGCCTCTGTGGTCACATTGCCTTCTCCTATTCAGTCTGTAGCAAATACTCCTCTGCCTCCCCCTTATAAGGATACTTATGATTGCATTTAGGGCCCAGCTGAATAATCCAGGATAATCTTCCCATTTCAAGACCTTTAAATTAATCACAACTGCAAAATCTCTTTTGCCATGTAAGGTAATACTCAAGGATATCGGAAATTAGAATATGAACATATGTGAGGCCATTATTCAATCTACTAAAATACCCATCAAAACGTGTGTGTGTGTGTGTGTGTGTGTGTGAGATAGAGAAAGACAGAGAGACAGAGAATGAGTAGGAGAGAGTATCATGGGTGAGACCAAAACTATGGTTTGATTTGGATATCATTAAGCCAATCCAGTTATGTTCGTAGGTGTAAGCTGATCTCCAGAGAAGAGAAGCTAGTTGCTGCTCAAGAGGCTTTTATAATCTGCTTTGAACACACCAGGTGGATCTTCAATTACAATATTTCCCAAGCTTTAGCTTAACAAAGCAAGTTCTAGCTCCCCATCCTCTCCATGTGTTGTTTTCAGTAAACACACATTTGGTCTTGTGTGAATAAAGATTTCTCCAGCCCTGTTTCAGGATCCATATATCCTCTCCCATTTGTCTGACTCCACCACCCCCACTGGTTTTTCAAATGCTTTAAAGAACAATCCGTTTTGCTGAAACGTGGAATCCAATTTTCCAAATTTTCTAATGAGATTAAACTCAGCCAGTAGAAGCCAGAAACTGCCTTTTATCAGAAGACAAGGATTGCACGTTTCTATGCGTATCGTCAAACTTTCTTGAAAAAGAAAATAGAAAGGTGGAAAACTGACTCTCATGCCTGTAATAGTCAACCCATTTCTTATTCCCCCTCTAAATTAAAAGGATGCTTAAGAATTATTAAAATAATAATAATAGTACATTTGGAGGATTCTATTCAGAATACATGCATGGAGAAGATCAGAAGGTGCTAAAGGGGCTTCCCTGGTGGCGCAGTGGTTGAGAGTCCGCCTGCCGATGCAGGGGACGTGGGTTCGTGCCGCGGTCCGGGAAGATCCCACATGCCGCAGAGCGGCTGGGCCCGTGAGCCATGGCCTCTGAGCCTGTGCGTCCAGAGCCTGTGCTCCACAACGGGAGAGGCCACAACAGTGAGAGGCCTGCGTACTGCAAAAAAAAAAAAGGATCTTGCTGTGATTTATGTCATGGAGTGTTCTGCCTGTTTTCCTCTAAGAGTTTTATAGTGTCTGGCCTTATATTTAGGTCTTTAATCCTCGTTTATTCATTAAATAAAGGTTTACTGATGGTCTGTCGTGACTTGTCTCCCAGCCTCTCCCAATAAGACTGGAAGTTCTTGAAAGCAGGGATGGTCTCCTCTATAACTCCCTATTAATACAAGGCAGTTATACCAGTTGGAGGAAGTTCAGGAGAATTCAGGTTATATCCCCATTTTCTTTCACTGGTATGAACGATAATGTGAAGGAATGCTGATCTTGCAAAACTTCTGATTCATTTGAGTTCAGAATTTGTTGTTTTAGAGGCAGCTAGCTCGAGATCCAGATCACATGCAGAAACTGGACAGGAGACATGAAGTGGCTGAATACACACAGCTCAAGTTTTTCCTAAAAAGCCCACCACAATAACTGTAATAACCAGCATAAACATAGAACAGAAAAACTTGAAATGATATAGATAAATTATTCATGTCTTTATCTAAACTACTTCTACCCGAGGTAATATGATTATGCTCCCTCCACTGACCGGTCCTAACTTAACCTGTCCATCCATGTCTCCTATTTGTACCTACCTTGAGACATATTAATATTAAACATCCCTCCACCAGGAATGCCCATTCTTTATTTCTCTCCATTGGCCAAAACCTACCCATAGTTCTAACTCTACATCTTGTTTAAAGTCTTCCTAAATCATCCAGCTTATGTAGGCTCACACACACACACACACACACACACAAATTGAATCTAACAGAATTCTATCAATTGTTTTTATATGTATCATGCCCTCCTTTATACTATTTAATTACAAGGATCACTAAATAGGTGATGAAGAAGGGGAAGTAAACCTTTTGCCACCACCTCAGGGTTGAGATCCCATTCCTAGGCCAGTTTCTCGAGAGTAGCTTCTTTTTTTCAGAAATTGCTAGAAGGAGGGGATGGTCAGAGTAAGTGCATGACCCCTGGCTGAAACTTGAACCTAAGACTTTTGAAACCTTGACAGGGAGAATGGAAGCTGGAAAACTGCCATCGCAAAGCATCTAACAGTTTGGTGTGTGCAAAAGGTAGAGAGTTGCACACACTTTTCTTTGTTCTGGAAAAACTACCTGGATGGTATCTTTACAAATGTAAAGATTGCAATCTGAAACAAAAAAATGTTTGAGACTGGTTCCAAGGGGTTAGGGGCTAAAGCTACAGTGAATGATAATGTCTGTGCTGTAGGCAGTAACAGCTCAGTAGAATGATGGTCCTTTGAGAAAATGTTTTCTTTCCAAGGACACATTTGAAACTGCTGTGTTGCTGGAAAGCTTTGGCTCTTTGTCATGGAAGAATGTGAATGTGTGTTAAGGAGATGCTGTCAAGGACTCAGCAACTCAGTGCTAGAGGCTAGGCAGCTCTTTGCAAGAGCAAAATTGCAAGATTCTGGATCCGGATCAAGGAGATGCTTTGAAACATAGGTCTGTCCAGTACCATTAGCACTTCTCTGGCCCTCCAAGAAAGATGACTTTGGGAAGGCAGTATCCCTGGAAAATACTGTTGGCTAACGACACAACAGAACTCCCCCTTTCCTCTCTGCCAACAGAAACTTGATCTAATTTGGGGTATCAATGAGTAGAGCCCAAGGGGATGAATCCTATCTGACTAAGCCAGTTATATTTATTCTGTTTCCCCTCAGCAGATGATCACTTTCTCAAATTTCCTTGAAGGGCAGTTCATAAGACCTAATTCTGACCAATGAGATGTCACAGGAAATCTTCTGGGTATGTGTGGTGGAGGAGGATACCTCCTCCGGAAAGGGTTTTCTCCTCTGAATAAAAGAAAAGAAAGCTTTTACTTTAGACCATAATGCCTAGAGTTGTGAAAGGACAAAAAGCCAACACAGTGAGGATGCCACCGTGGAAAGATGCAAAGAGCCTGTGCTACTGATAACTCTTGAGCCAGTTTCAAACCTACATCTGCTTTCCCCCAGACTTTCTGTTATGTGAAAAAATTACATCTTTATTTCTAAAGATATTACTAGGTGGGTATCCTGTTGCTTGCAGCCAAATGTATCCTAAATAATAGAGCACTTCACTTTCATCACTGAGAATATCAGCCTCAGAGGCCATGCTGGGGAAACTTGGCTCGAAGAACAAGAACGTGAGTGAATATTTCCTGAACAAATATGAGACAGTTTTCTAGGGATTTTCATAAGCATGGCCAAGTTCTTTTGCAGACAGTTGCGGCTCAAAGTCATTACAGTCTAGACCTAATACAAATATGATTTTGGACTCACAGCCCTGTGAGTTACAGAGGGCAGACATTGACAGTCGAACCTCCCACAGTGATTAGTTGATTATACCTAATCAAGTTGTCTTTCTCAGTGCTACTCAAAGTCCCAATCCACGATGAGATACATAGATCACACCAGAATGTAAACCAACATAGTTGCTTCCTTCCTCGAGCAGTCTTGCCACAAAAAAGGTAAGCTGAACTAAACAATGTGCTTAGTGATGTAGTTGATTTACATTTGGTGACAAGTTCCTTATCTCCCTATCTCTTTGCTAATTGGTAACAGTTTGCAGGCCCATAGCTGGTCCACAACCACACAGGCTAATAAGTTAGGAGTCAGGTACCTGTGTAGCCTACATATGATCATTTACAAGGAGAGAAATCCCATGATCCTCCTCTGAAACCTACTCTAGTGATTCACAGTGGAAGGTTCCTTTACATCTTGATGTGCTGGCTACCAAATTATGGTTCCTTTGAAATTTTCTTTAATAGTACTGAATAAGTATATTTGTACACATCATTGCCCACTTAGAAAAAAGTCTGTATCACTCTAATTTAACTATTAAACTAATTTGAAATTTGTTCACAAGTGAGAAGGTGGTAACTGTCTAGCCATCAGATGGTTGGAAGTAAAGAAATGTCATGTTCTGCATGGCTTCCAATTAGATCTTTCGACTATGCCCAATATAGCACAGTCCTCTTTTTCATGAGGTTAATAACAGTTACTAAATATCTAAGGTATCGTTTAGAAATAGCACTCAGCTATGAGAAATAGAAACTTGAATGGAAAAAAAAAAAAAAGCAGTGGCCAAATAAATGAAAGGTTCTGTTTTTCTCACATGAAAGGATTCTGGAGTTAACTAGTTCTGGGTTGGGATAGTGGCTCTGTGATGCCATCAGGTCTCGGGTTTTCTGTCTTCCCACTTGGCCATCTTTGGCTGTTGATTCTTGGTCTCAAGTTGGCTACTCTACCATCAGATTCATATTCCTATTCCAGACAGGAAGAAAAGGAAGGGCAACGAGTAAAAGGCACGTGATAGCTAATTCTGACCCCTTTTAGAGTTTTAGCAATTGGCCCACCCAGGAACTCTTCCACTTTTTTATCCCCTTGGCCAGAAAGCTGAGGCATGTTGTTGCGAGGAAACTGGAAAAAAAAAAGTTTTTTGTTTACCCTTTATATTAGCTTGCTAGAGATGCCATAACAAAGTACTACAGACTGGGTGGCTTAAATGACAGAACTTTATTTTCTCACAATTCTGGAGGGTAGTAATCTAAGATCAAGGTATAGGCAGTGTTGGTTTCTTCTGAGGTATCTCTCCTTGGTTTCTATATGGCTGTCTTCTCTCTGTGCCTTCACATGGTCGTTTCTCTGTGTGTCTCTGTCCTAATTTCCTCTTCTTATAAGGACACCAGTCATAATGAATGAGGGCCCACCCTAATGGCCTCATTTAACCTTAATTACCTCTTCAATTATCCTGTCTCTAAACACAGTGACATTGTGAGGTATTGGGGTTAGGACTTCAGCATATGCATTGTCAGGGCACAAGATTCAGCCCACAACACCCTTCCAAACATAATCAGGGTTCTGTTAGTAAGAAAGAAGGGGGAAATTAATACAGGGTATACACTGCAATGTCTGCCAAACCTACGATATTGCTTGATTTTCTTTAACAAACGAACAGAAAAGCTTGAAAATTGCCCCCAGTTCAGTTTAGATATTTATCAACATGATGCATGATGAGGACTACCTAGCTTTAACGAAAGGCCTGCTTATTTATTTAAGGTGTTTTATTTTTCTTATAATGTAAGACTTTCCCCAGCTGCCCTGAGCTACGTTCTCATTAGGAATACTCTGGAAGATACCAGCAGGTGTCCGTTATGTTGAATAGCAATTATCACAAATAAAGGAGAATTTGCTTCCTTGAGGATCTCTATTCTTAATGTTTGCTGAGGCCCTTATAATTCAATTTATAATTAATCAGGGCAAACTCTTTCTTCCTAATTTTTTAGTGTCAGAAGATTTTTATCTCTCTCGATCATTAAGTGAATTAAGTACTTTGTTGGTGATATTTCTCCTTTTCTTTTTAGATGAGCCATCATACTAATTAAATGAACCTGGTAAGAAGCTACCTGTAATGTTACTACATATGTCTGCTCTTCCAAGTCTTGGAGAAATGCTACATCTTATGAAGTGTGAGAAATAATTAGGCAAAATTCTTCAGATATTTTGCTTTGATTTTTTAATATATAACAGGTCTGTTGAAATATAATTTCATCTATCAAAACAGTCGTACTTTTAAACTGTAAACTCAGTCATTTTTAATATGTTCAGAGTTGTGCAACCATCACCACTATCTAATCCCAGAATATTGTTGTCACCCCTGAAAGGAGCTCCATTCCCACTCGTACTCACCTCCCCTCATTTCCTCCTCCAGCCTTGGCGGCCACTAATCTACTTCCTGTCTCTATAGGTCTGCTTACTCTGGACATTTCATATAAATGGGATCATACACTGTGTGGTCTTTTGTGTCTGGATTCTTTCACTTAACATAATGATTTCAAGGTCCATCCACATATGTCACACATGCATCAGTACTCCATTTTTTTTTATGGCTGGGTGATATTTCATTGTACAAATCTTTCTTTGATTTTAAGATTTCATTACTATCAAGGATTTTGTATTAATTCTCTGATTCCTTGGAGAGGCACAGAAAAGCACCTTGGAATTCTAGTCCCAACTCTCTTGACTCCTATGGACCTCACGTGTGCAATCTACAAAATGAAATGTTTTCCCCTATATCCTTTAAGGACCCAGTTTCTAAGAATCTCCATTGAACCCTATGATTATTTTTTTCCTGCATTAAAAGAAAATCTGCGGACATGTGTTTCAATTTTATCTAAACTAGATTTTTTTTCCTTACAAGATGTAAAGGTTTTATTGAATATTCTTTTTTTTTTTCAGTTGTTTCAAAAACAATTGAACTAAGGTTTCAGAAGCATCTAAATTCATATATGGATAGTTTTGTAAATAACCAGGCTTGGAGACGTATAAATAAAACCAGAATAGAAGTGAAAAAAAAAGTTCTTCTGGAAATTATACATTGAAGGATAAATACAACACCTATTTGTGCCTGTCAGATGAAGAAAGAGGTTACCGATTATTCCAATCCTCGGCTTTTAATGAGAGAGGAATTTATTCATGCAAACATACATGCAGTAAATGTGTGCCACTTCTATTTGTGAGCACATCTGGTTCAGAAATGGAAGAATCTAGTAGTCAGACCCACCTGCAAATTCCCCAATCTACACAAAAACGACAAACCACACCCATCACGCCTAATAACAAATTCTTTTTGCATCTGGTTTGACTGAACTTGAAAAAGGATGCCTGTTCTCATATTGTATACTCTCATTCCAGAATATCTCTCTTTCATTCAATTCACCAGGGACTCTGTGGGTGGGAGTCGAGAGTGTAGATGTCAGAACTGATTATCCCAATCCCACCACTGTATATTTTATAGTGAGAAAAAGACAGAGAGCAGCTGGGTGAGAAGTAAATTAAGTGTGCAATATCTATGTATATATAAATGAAAATAAAGGGGTTTGAAAGAATATGTAACAATGGTTAATAGGACTGGAATGCCTTAGTAAGGCACACATGTGGCAGATAAATCCAGGGACCAGCTACTTCAGTGAAGTTTCTGGGAGCCCAGACTGGAACATGCCAGAATGTTTCCTCCAAAAAGTGAAAGAAAAGGTGGTGTACTTTGCACCACTTCCCACCAAGGAAGAGGCACAATGCTTAATAGGCCTCCCAGGATTTGGAGGCAACATATACCACGTTTAAGTGCATGGTTCCCATCCATTCGCTAAATGACCCTCAAGGCAACCTGCTTTGAATGGAGCAGAGAGAAAGAGTAGCTCTCCAGCTGGTCTAGGCTAACATGAGTCCCTTCCAACAACATATCCAATAGAGTTTGAAATGTCTGTGGCAGATCTGAAAAGCTGCATTCCAAGAATTACTGCCCAGGCTCCCAGAGTTTCATAGGAAAGCCATGCCCTCCTGAAAACTAACAATTTTCCTTCTGAGAAACAGCTTTTGGCTTGCTTGTGCCCTAGTAGAGACTTAATACCTACCTGTATTAGTTGCCACTGTAACAAATTAACACAAATTTAGTGGTTATAGTAGGGGCAGTCGTGGCCACCCAAAGAGCAAGTCCTAATTCTGGAATCTGTGAATGTTACCTTATAAGGAAAGAGGGTCTTTGCACATGTGATGAAGTTAAAGATCTCGAGATGGGTTGATTATCCTGGATTATTTGGGGGGGCCCTAAATGCACTCACACATGTCCTCAGGAGACAGAGGTAGAGGGAGATTTGATAAAGAGGAGATGACACCCACAGAGGAGAAGACAACGTGAAGATGAAAGCAGAGATTGGAGTGATGAGACCACCCGCTTGAAAAATGCCCGCAGCCCCCGAAGCAGAAGAGGCAAGGGATGGATACCCCCTATAGCCTCCAGAGGGCGGGTGGCCCTGCCAACACCTTGATCGTAGCCCAGTGATGCTGATTGGAGACTTCTGGCCTCCAGAGCTGTGAGAGAATAAATCTGTGTTGTTGTAAGCCACCAAGTTTGTGGTAATTCGTTAGAGTAGCCACGGGAAACTAATACAACGGCTTAAAACTGTGAAAATTTATTCTCTTACGGTTCTGGAGGTCAGAAGTCTGAAATCAATTTCCCTGGGCTAAAGTCAAAGTAGTGGCAGAAGGACTGGTTCCTCCTGGAAGCTCTGAGAGGAGAATCCATTCCCTTGCTTTTTTCTTGGCTTCTGGTGACTGTGGCAGTTGGTTTCGGGCCCTAGGTTTCTGGCCCCTTTGTCCTTCTTCAAAGAGCATCACTCCAGTCTCTGCTTCCATCATCCCACTGTCCTTTCCTCTGACTCTGACTCCTCTTACATTCTTCTTATAAAAAATGTTGTGATTACACTGGGTCCA
This sequence comes from Globicephala melas, assembly GCF_963455315.2. Taxonomy (NCBI): domain Eukaryota; kingdom Metazoa; phylum Chordata; class Mammalia; order Artiodactyla; family Delphinidae; genus Globicephala; species Globicephala melas. The sequence goes on from NC_083316.1 coordinate 29,925,803, forward strand.
CTCACATAAACTAGGGTAATCTCCCCATCTCAAGATTCTTAACCGCATACACAAAGTCCCTTTTGCCACAGAAGGTGACATGCCCAGGTTCCAGAGATTAGGAGGTGGATGTATTGAGGGACCACTATTTAGCCTACCACACTATCTAACCACTGGATTTCAAGTGACTATGCAACCTGACGTTCCTGTCATGAGCTGAGGTGTCTCCTGATCCAGCAAACCCTAAATTTGTATGCAGCTGCACTCCATCCGCTAGGAAAAAGATTAGGCCCAAGCAGGTCCTGAAGACACCAGCATTTTTCACAAACATATGGTTTACATTCTTAATATTCCTAGTCTTGATGCACTGCCACATCCTTCTCATCTAATCAGTTATGACAATTGCCTGAGGAATAACAAATTTAAAGAAAGGTTTTTAAAATTATTCTGCATACTCTGTTGGCACCTTCTATAAGTGGAATGTCTCAGCATCACAGTGCCACGCAGGTGAACTATGAAGGGTAGTGAGGCAGATACATTCTTTCAGTGCGGAGAACTTTGAGAAGTACATGTGTTTATCCTCTGCTTGGAAATGGAGATGCCCCAAAGTACAAATCAATATCAATTAACGGGCAAGGGTTATGAATTTGCCTAGATGGTTAGGGTCTTGGAAGGAACAAGAATGAAAAATTAGAGATGAGGAATTCTGGGGAAGAGGTACGTGATGGTGGGGTAGAATTTTATTTTCCAAAGATGGCCATGCCAATATGTCCCATATTACATGTGCTCCTTACAGTGTGACATTGACACCCCTCCATAGAGAGATGAGGTCTATGTTTCGTTTCTCTGAGTCTGGGCAGGTCATGGCAGAAGCAATGTCATATGACTTCTAAGCCTGTCATAAAAGGCAATACAGCTTGCTTCTAGTCCTCTTGGGATGCTCGCCTTTGCAACTCAGTGACCATGCTGTGAGGAAGCCAAGCAGCCAAATGGAAAAGCCACATGTAGACAGATGTTCCAGTCTCAGCCCCAGCTGAAGACCCAGCCTACAGCAGCATCAACGTCCAGGTATGTGAGTGAGCAGGCCTTTGGAATAATCCTACTCCCAGCCCTCAAGTCACTGCAAGTGACACTAAGTAGAAAAGAGATGTGCTATTCCTGTGAGACCTGCCTAAATAGCAGATTCATGAGCAAAAAAATGTCTTCAGCCATTAAGTTTGGGATGATTTGTTACATGGCAATAGATAACAGATAGATAACCTCTCAGACTTGGCCCAAAGTGTAAAATTATATGTGCCCTTATGAAGGCTAGCCAAAAGTCAACCACTGAAGATGAGGCTCTCAAAAATCTGGTGGACAGGTACAACTGTTTGGGGATATTAGTCAGATTTTTTCTCCAGCCAACCTGTACTTGTCCAATGGGCTTATGAACAGGTAGCCAAGCTGGGAGGGGTGAACTTTGTCTCACCAATGTTGATCTGCTTGGTACCCACTGCTAAGCATTGCCAATGGCAAAACCCAGCAATGAACCCACAATGTAGTACCATAAACTAGTACCTGGAGGCAAGCTGACTACATGGGAAACCTTCCATCATAGGGAAGCAGAGACTGTCCTAATGGCATAGAGATGTATTCCGGATACAAATTATCTTTCCTCCCTGTCATATTTCTACCACACTAACTAAATGTCTTGTTCACGAAACTACTGACCAAAGAACTAAAATGTGCAGAAAAATAAGGTATGTGATAAATCGATACCTATGGCAATCACTGATCTTACCACGTATCCCATCACCCAGAAGCAATCAGTCTTATAGAACAATAGAATGACTTATTGAAGACTTGCTTATGGTGGCACCTGGGAAATAACACTGAATTAGGTTGGAATGCTTTCCTACAGGGTGGGATATATACTCTGATCAAAAAATCAATAAGAGGCCAAGATGGAATAATAGGGACCCTACTTACGCTCACATCTGTAACAACAACAAAAGGACACGGTGTTTGAAAAAACAGTCTTGAAGACACTGGACATGAGGCAATAAAGGATAGTGATCGCTGAGAAACAAGAAACACATGAGGTAAACCCTATGATTGCCCTAGCTTACTGGCTTGAGAGAGTTTCTAGGCTGTGGTGCAGGGAGGAGAAACCCAGGTAGAGGTGGATGGAGTCTCTGAGTTAAGAAGAAGGAACTGAGGGCTCAGGGAGACTAAGGTGACAGAGTTCACATGACAGAATACCAGATAGGAGAGAGCTGCACATATAAAAGAACCCCAGAGATCTACAGAGGCTACTCCTGTAGCATTCAGCACATCTCATGTGGGTGAGGAAAATGCCTTAGGCAAGAGAGAGGAGTGCCTAGTGCCTGCCTAGGGTTTGAAACAGTGCTCACCAAGCAGACTGGAAAACCTCATAATCCACAGGGCATTGGGTAGAATACTGTGAAGGTTCTTGCCTCAACAGTGGGAAATAATTAGCCCTAGACTGACCCTAGCTTAACAAATCCTACAAGCAAGACTCTAAAGAATCTAAATGTGTTAAGTAACTTACCTATGTTGAAGAACAAAGCTCAGGAATATTTCTAGAAATACAAACAATCCGGCACCCAATAAGTATGCCTTCCTGTACTGCAGAGGCTAGAAACCTATGAACAACATTTCTCAGATTCCCTAACAGCTGGGATCCTGAAGACAAGTTTTTCTTTGGTTCTTGTTTCGTGTTATATTTTTGCCAACCAGATATATTTTCATGTGACTTGGAAGGCAAAAGCGTAGCAGAGACTTGTTGGGTTTTTTTTTTTTTTGATACTTTGGTTGATGCTATGGATATACATAATGTTTGTTTGTTTGTTCATTTTTCTGCAGTCACATTCCCCTATCCATGTAGGAAACTTTGTGGGTATTGTAGCAGTGGCAATAGTGGCAGAGGCTTCCTGATTCATTTAGCAGAGCTCACTGAAGTCAGCAGTTTCAGGGGGAGCTTCTCAATTTTTCACTTTCCTAATAGTGGCAATGGTAGCAGCTCCCCTTATAGGTGAAAATAGTGGTATTATTCTGCAAATATGGCCTAAATATCATTCCTCTAGTCCTCTCAACTACTTATATTATACCTCTTTTAGCTTAAAACAGCTGGAATTAGTTCCGTTTCTTGAAAAAGAATCCTCTTATAGGAATTTGCATTAGTTATCAATTGCTGTGTAACAAATTGCCCCTTCCCCCAAATTAAGTGGCTTATAATAATAAATATTTATTATCTCACAGTTTCTGTGGGGCAGGACTTTAGGAGCAGATTCACTTAGTGTTTCTGGCTCAAAGACTCTTCTGTGGTTGCAATTAAGATATCAGACAGGACTGCAATCATCTGGGGTGGGAGGATCCACTTCCAAGGTGGCTCACTGACAAGCTGCTGACAGGAATCCTCAGTTTCCACTTACTCTTAGCAGGAGGCTTCACTTCCTCACTGCATGGGTCTCTTCATAGGGCTGCATGGGTGTCCTAAAGATTTAGCAACCAGCAAATCCCCCCAAAGAAAGCAGTCCAAGGGAGAAACCAAAGAGGAAGCTGCAGTGCCTTTTATGACTTTGTCTCCTAAGTTGTGGGCTATCACTTCTGCTTTCTTCTATTTGTTAGAAGTGAATCTTTAAGTACAGCCCACACTCAAGGAGAGGGAATTTAGGCTCCACTCTTTGAAGGGAGGAGTGTCAAAGAATTTGTGGACATATTTTAAGCTGCCACATAATCTTCTACAGATGTGAAAGTGTATTATTTTGTATAAATTTTATGCAGTTTGCATATAATATGTAACACTTGCAAAATACTTCTCATCATTAGTAACAATTCCAATAACCCCAAATAAGATTATCTCTTCCCTTTTGGCAACTGGTCACATTTATTTATTCTTTCTTTTATCATCCTAATATTTCTCCTTCAAAGGCAAGTTTTCATGAAGGCCAATTTGCCTCTCCTTACTCAAGCTAATGTAAAGATAAGATTTGTCCCCATAGTCACTATTACCAGTGACAACAGACCTACCTTTTTTATGAGTGAAAAATAAAATTCTACAATTGTTTCATGACAGGAATCCCCACAAGTAATTAAAATATAGGTAGGTCACTTTAAAAGTGTCAGGGTAAGGGAGTAAAAAGGGCTTGAATTATCTTACTGAATTCATTGAAGAAGTGAATCAGAATAATTTCAATTTATTACATAATTTTTAAAGAAGCAGTAAAATTATTTTTAAAGGGGTCCCCTGAAAAAAAGCATGCCCACCCTTTTATGAACAGAGACCACCCTCATGCAACAGTAAACTTGGCAAGATATTTCAGAATTATTTTGACAAAGCAAAAGAAAAGTTCCTAATGAAACTATAGTTATGTCACAAAAATGGAGAGACTGCATTAAGTATTCATATTTGTTTTAATGTCCCAAACCATGACTTTAAAATTTTTAAAAATTTAAATGCTATGTATGTTCCATAATTCTTTCCACAGGTCCCCATGTCAGTAAAGGTAATATAGCACTTCACACAGTGTCCAGAAACAAGCATAGTTATTGGTGTAGAATAAGTGCCCACTAAATTTCCTTGTATTAATTAATGAATTAATGTAGCTAATGAGAGGGAGATCTGTCACCTGAAGAAAAATAGTATCAGCCTGGCTGGCAATCATTTCAAAGTTAATTAAAAATCTTCCAGCTCATTTCACTTGACCTGACGGGTTTTCTTTTATGTCCTAAGTGTGTGAGCCCATAACAATTTTCAAGATTCATGTGCAAGGTACCACAAGATACAGCCCACATCCCCACCCCAACCTACCTAATAAGTGGAAAATACTAGAACATGAAAGATAATAACAAATGAAGTAGGGATGCTGAATTCTAAAGATATATTCCCAGCACAGGTATCATTACATTCTTATTACTGATTTGTCTTTTCAAAAGTACTTCATGCTGGTCTCCCTGTACCTGGTTGGCTTCCTATCGCTGTTCTTGAATCTTCTTTGCTTGAGATGCATATATGTAGTTTTCATTTTAAAAGCTAAGATAAAGGGGCTTCCCTGGTGGCGCAGTGGTTGCGAGTCCGCCTGCCGATGCAGAGGACACGGGTTTGTGCCCCGGTCCGGGAAGATCCCACATGCCGCGGGGCGGCTGGGCCTGTGAGCCATGGCCACTGAGCCTGCGCGTCCGGAGCCTGTGCTCCGCAACGGGAGAGGCTACAACAGTGAGAGGCCCGCGTATCGCAAAAAAAAAAAAAAAAAGCTAAGCTAAATGGTGCTATAATGAAAAGCACTCTGTGAGATATGAGTGCATTTGACATGGGCTTTAAAGGATAGAAATGACCTCAACAGATACATGGAGACAACAGATGGCATTCACTGTAGAAGGATGAGGATAAGCAAAGGTATGGAGACTGGGAAGTCAAAACCTTTTCAGCACTTAGATACCCTTTGATTCTAAGTAAATAATGCTACCAATTGTGAAAGGAGGTATATTAAAACACACCTGTATGTAGGTACACACCTGTTAATTTTGGAGAATGCAATAGCCTTGACTTAGGTAAGCCACCCATCAACCAAAACAGGGAACGCCCAAGGAAGTATGAGTCATAACATGTTCTTGACTATTTAGCTGTAACGTCATTGGTCAAATGTACTGTCTAATACACACCCACACACACCCCAATAACAAAAAGAGTCATTTACTTTTTGACAAAAGGCTATCGTCAGGGCATAGCTATGAAATATGAGGAATCTCTAATAATCATACTATGAATACTATCAATACCTGGGGAAGATATGGCGACTGCCTCCACAATGTCCTCTCCAAATGGCTTCCAGAATCTAGTCTTCCTGGTAGGATGTGGCAAAATGATACCCTTGACCCTAATTGTAAGGAAGGTTAGACATAGTCTAGTCTCCAAGAACAGTTGTGACAGCAATTTCTCTGGTAGTACTAGACAATGGCTCATAGTACAGTCCTCTAATTACATGTATAGCTCCTCAGAAAAATAAAAAAATATGTTTTTGGATCTGACAAGCTCAATAAAGGACGTCTGTGATTCAGATTGGAGTGTTTATTCAGCTCACACATTAAATACACATGTCGATTTCTTCAAAAAATATTTACACATCTACTACATGTTAGTCACTGTGCTAGGTGATGGAGCAGAAAGAAGAATAAAAAGATGCATAAGACTGAATTCCTCCCTCCAAAGGAATTTACAATCATACAAGGGAAAAACAAGGGAGAAAGAAAGCATGGAGGGAAAAGTTCACCTGTGACTCTTTAAATTTATATTTTTTATTTTTATCAAACACATGTATTTGATTCTTTGACCAAGTAGTTCTATAAGGCTTTCCCTATCTCCTTTAACTTTCCCTTTAATAAACACAAATGTGTCATTCTTCCAAAAGGTGCGTGGAAGAGACAGCACAGATTTCTAACATGGGGTTAGTATGGAAAGAGATCGTCTGTTTGAGACTCTCCTAAGTAGGAGGGTTTGCTTGGGAATCACCATCTGGCCTAAATTTCACTAATATGAAGAAAAACCCATTAATCTGCATAATACTAAAGCATGATCTTTTCTTGTTTTCTAGACATCATCTGGAAGGAACTGATAATTGAACATGCAGAAAATCCCCATGTGGATAATCAAGAATTGGTTGCAAATGTATTGACATGTTTCCTAGATGACTGTGATTTCTCCTGATTCTCCCCACTCACTTAAAAAGATGACAATTTAGGAAATAAATTAGAGGTCAATCTTAAATTAATGGCCTAAGCATGACACTTACTTTGAATGTTTGAATTGATCATGTGTTCTTTGTTAGTAATAAAACTATTACTTTTAAAATAGTATTAAAAAGTAGTATTTTTAAGTATTAGAAATTTGAACATATCTTGAGGAGGAGATTTGTAAATAATGTATATATTTCATATTTTATAATATATATAAAGATACTACTATAGTTATTCATTTTATTTATTTTTTCCAGCTTTATGGGTATACTTGACAAATAATTCATTTTATTTAAATTAAATGCATTCCATCTACTACCACCTACATTCTTCAGGCTAAATACTGTACTAGACATTTGACAAACATCAATCCATCTTATCATCATAGCAACTCTTTGAATTAGATATACATAGGTCCATTTTATTACTCAGAAAACTGAGGCTCAGACTCCTGGGATAAGATGGGAGACTGAAACTTCTTCAAAGAAATTCTATCTTACTTCACCTAACAGAATGATCAAAAAACTTACTAGCAACCACCAAACTAGAAAAGGTGTTTAAGCTAATGCTACAGACCTCAGTAACAGGTGTCCAAAGAAAGAAACAGGAGATTCAGGAGCTGAGCAAAGGAGCAACTGGATCACCTCCTAACACCACCTCCACCATCCAGACATTTTAATGAATCCTGAGAATTCTCACTTATCTCAAGTCCAGAGGAAAGCAAACTGAGCAACCACCCTTGTCTTCCTCTTCTTTTTTTATAATCATTCTTTTCAGTAAGGAGCTATGGAAACTGGAAAAGAAGAGGATAAAACAAGGAAAGTGAATAGCGAGGCTGGTTTTCTTTAGCCAGTTAACAAATGAAGCCTTCAGTGCTGTACATAGTCTGCCCCATTGGAACGGTACACATATCCAAAAGAGGTGGAGTGAAACTTGGTTCTCAGCAAAACCTACGTGCTATAACACAGACACCACCTCCTCCCACACACAGTCACACTACAGGCCACATTTCCTCAAGATAAAGAAGAGAAAATGGAGAACAAAACCCCCCAGCTCCACATGAAAATTCAGAGGGAAAACGTGGTCTCAGAGCTGAAAGAAAGTCAAGAAATCTCTTGCATTATATGGGAGCAAATAGCTCCCTGGTCAGGGAGCTCGATCCCGTATGCCGCAACTAAAGGTCCTGCAGGTTGCAAAGAAGATCCCGCGTGCTGCAACTAAGACCCGGTGCAGCCAAATAAATAAATAAATATTTTTAAAAATATATTATTCTGAGAAGGGGTCTATAGACTTCACCAAAGGGCCAAAAGGGTCTATGGCACTAAAAGTACCCCTACAATCGTATCTCAGAAAAGCCTGCAGCTCCTCCAACATTACATGACGTGTAGAAAAGACCCATGCAAGTAAAGGATCCTGAAGTTGAATCCTCATTAGTGTTACAACAAATTGATCACTGGTTGTAGCTGAAACAGCATTTTCAAATGAGAGATAGAACCTGAGTGTTGATCTTGTCCGAATAACAAGATAGGGCTCCTGACACTATGGAGCAGTCATACTGTCACTAGAATGCCTCCCCAGAATTCCATGCGAGAAAGACACAGTCTGTCTTGCTTAAGCTACTATATTTAGGGTCCTCTTTTTACAGCAACCTAATCTGTTCCCTAACTAATATATTACTTTTTCAATATAACTCCCAAGAGATAAAATAATTTCCCACCACTGGCAATAGAAAGATGGATGAAGAAGGAGAAAAGAGCAGAGTTCGAGGCCAAAAAGGACCTTACCATTTATGGTAACCCAGAATTTAACCCACTGACTCCTAGTAAATGGTAGAACTGGGGAGATTTACATACTCATTATTAGCATTTTCCTTCACAGTATCTAATCTCCCTCAAATATCGAATCTCTTACAAATACAAATATTCAAGTGAAAAAATTTTTTCACATTAACCGCATAATTGCAATGAAAAATATACCTAAATTTTTAAAACTTTTCCATCAAAAAATGAAAAGCATCTCCAATATTTGTTCAGCCCTGCAACAAAAGTAACGTCATCATTCCTTACTCGAAACTCTCCAAAATCTTCATTTTATGACACTTTAAAAGATGAAAGATTTCATTAAAAAATCAGTGGATTTTTGGATGAAAAATCCTGGCATGAATTTATACCTTGCCCAAAGTTGTTTGATAATTGCTTTGGAAATTTGAACTCTGGGTATTTTGTTCCTTTAATCTAAAAGCAATCAGACCAGAAGTGATGAAACAACTGGTAGTCTGAGCACACCCACTTCCCAGGTGGTGCTCCTGCTGTGGATACCGTGAAGTGGGTTCAGTAATTTAACCAAGTCAGAGAAGAAAATAAAGCTCAGGGATTCTAGGGCAGCCATACATCACCTCCAAGAGCATCCATGGGAAAATGGGGAGGCCTAGACCGTCCCCACCTGGCACCCTCAGGACAGAGCCTTGAAGAAAAGGCTTGAAAGCTACAAGCCGTGTGGCTGACAGGGTCTTGGTGCTCCGGACTGGTGTCAGGTCTGAGCCTCTGAGGTAGGAGAGCTGAGTTCAGGACATTGGACCACCAGAGACCTCCCAGTTCCACATAGTATCAGTCGGCGAGAGGTCTCCCAGAGATCTCCGTCTCAAGTTAAGACCCAGCTCCACCCAATGGCCAGCAAGCTCTAGTGCTGGATGCCCCAGGCCAAACAACTACCAAGACAGGAACACAACCCCACCTTAGCAGAGAGGCTGCCTACAATCATACTAAGTTCACAGACACCCCAAAACACACCACTGGATGCAGCCTGCCCACCAGAAAGACAAGATTCAGCCCCACCCACCAGAACACAGGCACCAGTCCCCTCCACCAGGAAGCCTACACAAGCCACTGAACCAACCATACCAACTGGGGGCAGACACCAAAAACAATGGGAACTATGGACCTGCAGCCTGCGAAAAGGAGATCCCAAACAGAGTAAGTTAAGCAAAATGAGAAGATGCAGAAATACACAGCAGACGAAGGAGCAAGGTAAAAACCCACCAGACATAACAAATGAAGAGGAAATAGGCAGTCTACCTGAAAAAGAATTCAGAGTAATGATAGTAAACATGATCCAAAATCTTGGAAATAGAATGGACAAAATACAAGAAACATTTCACAAGGACTTAGAAGAACTAGAGAGCAAACAAACAATGATAAACAACACAATAAATGAAATTTAAAATTCTCTAGAAGGAATCAATAGCAGAACAACTGAGGCAGAAGAAAGGATAAGTGACCTGGAAGATAAAATAGTGGAAATAACTACCTCAGAGCAGAATAAAGAAAAAGGAATGAAAAGAATTGAGGACAGTCTCAGGGACCTCTGGGACAACAGTAAACACACCAACATTTGAATTACAGGGGTCCCAGAAGAAGAAGAGAAAAAGAAAGGGTCTGAGAAAATATTTGAAGAGATTATAGTGGAAAACTTCCCTAACATGGGAAAGGAAATAATCAAGTCCAGGAAATGCAGAGAGTCCCATACAGGATAAACCCAAGAAGAAACATGCCAAGACACATATTAATCAAACTATCAAAAATTAAATACAGAGAAAAAACATTAAAAGCAGCAAGGGAAAAGCAACAAATAACATAAAAGGGAATCCCCATAAGGTTAACAGATGATCTTTCAGCAGAAACTCTGCAAGCCAGAAGGGCATGGCAGGACATGTTTAAAGTGATGAAAGGGAAAAACCTACAACCAAGACTACTCTAACCAGCAAGGATCTCATTTAAATTCGACAGAGAAATTAAAACCTTTACAAACAAGCAAAAATTAAGAGAATTCAGCAACACCAGACCAGCTTTACAACAAATGCTAATGGAACTTCTCCAGGCAGGAAACACAAGAGAAGGAAAAGACCTACAAAAACAAATCCAAAACAATTAAGAAAATGGTAATAGGAACAGACATATCAACAATTACTTTAAATGTAAATGGATTAAATACTCCAACCAAAAGACATAGTTTGGGTGAATGGATACAAAAACAAGACCTGTATATATGCTGTCTACAAAAGACCCACTTCAGACCTAGGGACACACACAGACTGAAAGTGAGGGAATGGAAAAAGATATTCCATGCAAATGAAAAACAAAAGAAAGCTGGAGTAGCAGTTCTCATATCAGATAAATAGACTTTAAAATAAAGACTATTACAAGACACAAAGAAGGACACTACATAATGATCAAGGGATCAATCCAAGAAGAAGATATAACAATGGTAAATATATATACACCCCACATAGGAGCACCTCAATACCTAAGGCAAATGCTAACAGTCATTTGCCTTATGGCTGTTAGCTAAAAGGGGAAATTGACAGTAACACAATCATAGTAGGGGACTTTAATACCCCACTTTCACCAATGGACAGATCATCCAAAATGAAAATAAATAAGGAAACACAAGCTTTAAATGACACATTAAACAAGATGGACTTAATTGATATTTATAGGACATTCCATCCCAAAACAACAGAATACACATTTTTCTCAAGTGCTCATGGAACATTCTCCAGGACAGATTATATCTTGGGTCACAACTCAAGCCATGGTAAATTTGAGAAAATTGAAATCAGGTATTAATTATCTTTTCTGACCACAACACTATAAGACTAAATATCAATTACAGGGAAAAAAGCTGTAAAAAATACAAACACATGGAGGCTAAACAATACATTACTAAATAACCAAGAAATCACTGAGGAAATCAAAAAATACCTAGAAACAAATGACGATGAAAACACGACGACCCAAAACCTATGGGATGCAGCAAAAGCAATTCTAAGAGGGAAGTTTATAACAATACAATCTTACCTCAAGAAAGAAGGAAAATCTCAAATAAACAACCGAAACTTACACCTATAGCAATTAGGCAAAGAAGAACAATAAAACCCCAAAGTTAGCAGAAGGAAAGAAATCATAAAGATCAGATCAGAAATAAATGAAAAAGAAATGAAGGAAACAATAGCTAAGATCAATAAAACTAAAGGCTAGTTCTTTCAGAAGATAAACAACGTTGATAAAGCACTAGCCAGACTCATCAAGAAAGAAAGGGAGAAGACTCAAATCAACAGAATTTGAAATGAAAAAGGAGAAGTAACAACTGACACTGCAGAAATACAAAGGATCATGAGAGATTACTACAAGCAACTATATGCCAATAAAATGGACAACCTGGAAGAAATGGACAAATTCTTAGAAAAGCACAACATTCCGAGACTCAACCAGGAAGAAATAGAAAATATAAACAGACCAATCACAAGCACTGAAATTGAAAGTGTGATTAAAAATCTTCCAACAAACAAAAGCCCAGGACCAGATGGCTTCATAGGCGAATTCTTCTCTAAAAAACATTTAGAGAAGAGCTAACACCTACCCTTCTCAAACTCTTCCAAAATATAGCAGAGGGAGGAACACTCCCAAACTCATTCTATGAGGCCACCACCACCCTGATACCAAAACCAGACAAAGATGTCACAAAAAAAGAAAACTACAGGCCAATATCACTGATGAACATAGATGCAAAAATCCTCAACAAAATACTAGCAAACAGAATCCAACAGCACATTAAAAGGATCATACACAATGATCAAGTGGGATTTATCCCAGGAATGTAAGGATTCTTCAATATACGCAAATAAATCAATGTGATAAACCATATTAACAAATTGAAGGAGAAAAACCATATGATCATCTCAGTAGATGCAGAAAAAGCTTTTGACAAAATTCAACACCCATTTATGATAAAAACCCTCCAGAAAGTAGGCATAGAGGGAACTTACCTCAACATAATAAAGGCTATATATGACAAACCCACAACCAACATCGTTCTCAATGGTGAAAAACTGAAACCATTTCCTCTAAGATCAGGAAAAAGACAAGGTTGTCCACTCTCACCACTATTATTCAACATAGTTTTGGAAGTTTTAGCCATAGCAATCAGAGAAGAAAAAGAAATAAAAGGAATACAAATCGGAAAAGAAGAAGTAAAGCTGTCACTGTTTGCAGATGACATGATACTAAATCTAGAGAATCCTAAAAATGCTACCAGAAAACTACTAGAGCTAATCAATGAATTTGGTAAAGTAGCAGGATACAAAATTAATGCACAGAAATCTATTGCATTCATATACACCAATGATGAAAAATCTGAAAGAGAAATTAAGGAAACATTCCCATTTACCATTGCAACAAAAAGTATAAAATACCTAGGAATAAACATACCTAAGGAGACAAAAGACATGTATGCAGAAGACTGTAAGACACTGATAAAAGAAATTAAAGATGATAAAAACAGATGGAGAGATATACATGTTCTTGGATTGGAAGAATCAACATTGTGAAAATGACTACCCAAAGCAATCTACAGATTCAGTGCAATCCCTATCAAACTACCAATGGCATTTTTCACAGAACTAGAACAACAAATTCACAATTTGTATGGAAACACAAAATACCCCGAATAGTCAAAGCAATCTTGAGAAAGAAAAACAGAGCTGGAGGAATCAGGCTCCCAGACTTCAGACTATACTACAAAGCTACAGTAATCAAGACAGTATGGTACTGGCACAAAAACAGAAAGATAGATCAATGGAACAGGATAGAAAGCCCAGAGATAGACCCACACACATATGGTCACCTTATCTTTGATAAAGGAGGCAAGACTATACAATGGAGAAAAGACAGCCTCTTCAGTAAGTGGTGCTGGGAAAACTGGACAGCTACATGTAAAAGAATGAAATTAGAAATCTCTGTAACACCATACACAAAAATAAACTCAAAATGGACTAAAGACCTAAATGTAAGGCCAGACACTATCAAACTCTTAGAGGAAAACATAAGCAGAACACTCTATGATATAAATCACAGCAAGATCCTTTTTGACCCACCTCCTAGAGAAATGGAAATAAAAACAAAAATAAACAAATGGGACCTAACGAAACTTAAAAGCTTTTGCACAGCAAAGGAAACCATAAACAGGACGAAAACACAACCCTCAGAAATGGAGAAAATATTTGCAAATGAAGCAACTGACAAAGGATTAATCTCCAAAATTTACAAGCAACTCATGTAGCTCAATCAAAAAAACAAACAACCCAATCCAAAAATGGGCAGAAGACCTAAATAGACATTTCCCCAAAGAAGATATACAGATTGCCAACAAACACATGAAAGGATGCTCAACAACACTAATCATCAGAGAAATGCATGTCAAAACTACAATGAGATATCACCTCACACTGGTCAGAATGGCCATCATCAAAAAATCTATAAACAATAAATGCTGGAAAGCGTTTGGAGAAAAGGGAACCCTCTTGCACTGTTGGTGGGAATGTAAATTGATACAGCCACTATGGAGAACCATATGGAGGTTCCTTAAAAAACTAAAAATAGAACTACCATATGACCCAGCAATCCCACTATTGGGCATATACCCTGAGACAACCATAATTCAAAAAGAGTCATGTACCACAATGTCCATTGCATCACTATTTACAGTAGCCAGGACATGGAAGCAACCTAACCATCCACTGACAGATGAATGGATAAAGAAGATGTGGCACATATATACATATATACAACGGAATATTACTCAGCCATAAAAAGAAACGAAATTGAGTTATTTGTAGTGAGGTGGATGGACCTAGAGTCTGTCATACAAAGTGAAGTAAGTCAGAAAGCGAAAAATAAATAACGTATGCTAAGACATATATATGGAATCTAAAAAAAAGATTCTGATGAACCTAGGGGCAGGACAGGAATAAAGACGCAGCCATAGAGAATGGACTTGAGGAGACATGGAGGGGGAGGGGTAAGCTGGGACGAAGTGGGAGAGTGGCATGGACATATATACACTACCAAATGTAAAATAGATAGCTATTGGGAAGCAGCTGCATAGCACAGGGAGATCAGCTCGGTGCTTTGTGACCACTTAGAGGGGTGGGTTAGGGAGGGTGGGAGGGAGACGCAAGAGGGAGGGGATATGGAGATATATGTGTACATACAGCTGATTCACTTTGTTATACGGCAGAAACTAACACAATATTGTAAAGCAATTATACTTCAATAAAGATGTTTTAAAAAAGACAGTGCAGGGCTCCCTAAGACTAAGAATTGGCAAACTAGGCTGGTAGGCCCCTTGCCTGAATTTATAAAAAAAATTTTATTGGAACGATTTAAAAAAAGAAAGCAATAGACCGACTGATGGACGGACGGCTGCCCGGGACAGAAAGGCTAAATTTATTACCCACCCAGCACAGCATCTTACACGAAAAGCATAGCACTTCCTAGAGGAATATGAGCATAACAGGAAGGTTTCATTGACTCTGAATTAAACTTTTAACCTGTCCCCTGAACAGCTACAGGATTTGGAAGCTGAATCAATGTTATCAGATGAGTTAGAATTCAAACCAGAGCTCCTGTTACAGTTTGTTCAGAATACGTCCATCCCACTGGGACAGGGACTAGTAGAATCAGAAGCTAAAGACATTACTTGCTTGTTCCTCCTTCCAGTGACTGAGGCCTCAGAATGAAGTCGGCTAATGTTTCCAGATAATACTCTAAATATACTAACTCCTCCAAGGAGGTTCCTTACTGAGCTGTGTTGAGAAGCCTTCAGGTGAATGTGGGTCCAGACAGAGAAGAGACGAGGGCTCAGATTGTACAGAAGCCTCCGGAGTCTTTGTCCACTCCAGAGTCTCTTAGCTTGTTGCAAGATCTATAGCCAAGTGATAGCACTTCTTTTATTCTTCTTAACCTACCAAGAGTCTGGGCTCTTCAGCTGAACACTTCGTGTTTGTACAAGATGAGGCAAAGGATTCAGGGAATGATTTCTTCTCCAGTGAGAGCACAGACAGTAGCATTCCATGGATCCTCCGGGTTCAGGAGTTGGCCCATGACAGTTTGATTGCTGCTACTCATGCACAACTGGCAAAGAATGTGCAAACCAGCAGCGATGGAGAAATGTCCTCCTTGGTTCTGATGATGGGCAACCCCAAGATTCTGGGGCCCTTCCTCAAATGGAGAAGAAGCTAAGTGTACAGTTGAAGGCTGTGACCAGACATTTGTGTGGCCAGCTCACTTTAAGTACCACCTCAAAACTGATTGAGGGCTTCCCTGGTGGCGCAGTGGTTGAGAGTCCGCCTGCTGATGCAGGGGACACGGGTTTGTGCCCCGGTCCGAGAAGATCCCACATGGCGCGGAGTGGCTGGGCCCGTGAGCCATGGCCGCTGAGCCTGCGTGTCCGGAGCCTGTGCTCCGCAACAGGAGAGGCCACAACAGTGAGAGGCCCGCATACCGCAAAAAAAGAAAACAAAAAACTGATCGAAATGACGCTCCTTTATCTGCCCTGCAGCAGGTTGTGGGAAAAGCTTCTATGTGCTGCAGAGGCTGAAGGGGCACATGAGGACCCACAATGGGGAGAAGCCCTTTATGTGTCCTGAGTCTAACTGTGGTAAGCAGTTCACTACAGCTGGAAACCTGAAGAACCACCTGCGCGTCCACACAGGAGAGAAACCTTTCCTTTGTGAAGCCGAAGGATGCGGCAGTTCCTTTGGTGAGTATTCTAGTCTTCCAAAACATCTGGTGTTTCAGTCAGGAGAGAAGCCACATCAGTGTTAAGTCCGTGGGAAGACCTCCTCTCAGAGTGGGAGCAGGAATGTGCATGTGAGAAAGCATCACTTGCAGATGGGAGCAGCTGGGAGTCAAGAGCAGGAACAAACTGATGAGCCACTAATGGGCAGTAGTTTGCTCGAAGAGCCTTCAGTAACCAGTAAAAACCTGGTGTCTGAATTCTCAGCCCAGCCTTGGTGGAGAGTCCTTGAAACTACCGAATACCGATTCTATCCTAGGAGTTGATGATGAGGTGCTCACTGAAGGATTCCCATGTCCTCTGTCTTCAGTGCCTGATGTGACACATCATTTGGTGACCATGCAGTCATGGAGGCACCCATGTGAGGTTTCTGTCTCAACTGCCATAGATCCACAGGAGTCACTAAACCAAGGAGATCTAACTGACAGACATGAGCATGGGCGCTGACTTCTCTGATCCCAGAGCGCATGTAGTGGGAACAGGACGCTTATGGCTCACAGTCTGCCAGAACCAAAATTAATCTGTGAAGGACAAGACCCCACTTTTGCCTCTGTTCATCTTTCCTGGCCTAGAAGATGAATGTAGGAGAGCTTCTCTTCGACTACCATCTAATTCAGTCAAGGAAGAAGCAGTGAATGTGGGCTGGGTCACTGTACCTACCTCTCTTCCCACTGCAAAATTTTGGGATAGGCTTATCCCAAAAGTGAATCTGATTATGTGTTGGCTGAAATTTCTCAGTAAGACTGTTGAGGGAAGGTTTTCCTTTGAAGAGTTTTCATCGCAGACTGAGCTGTCTTTTCACATGCGTGAACTAAATCCTGCCACCAACCATAAAACTTCACCAAGAAGTTGAGCTTTCAAGATGCCTTGTTGCTTTGTAGAAAGGAGTGATGTCAGTTCTGTTGTGACATTCTCCCTTTAGCAACCTGAGTAAGAGACTCTCTGTCACTGGTCTGCAAAAACATTAATTACTTCAATTCCTGCTTGCTCCAGGCTGAGGTACTATCTTGTCCTAAACACCTCTACTTGGCCACTTTGCTTTCTTTGTTTATGGAACATACAGTAGCATGTTTAGAGGTTGTTTGATTTTGCTTTTTGGGTTTTTTTTTTTTAAGTTAAAAATCACATGATTCAGAGGTTCAATTGTTTTTCCTTTAAAAAAAAAAACAAAACGAAACAGCCAGTCCAAAAAAAGGAAAAGCAATATATACATCAAGTTGACTTTGTACCTGTGATCTGATCTTAATATTTCCTGTGGCTATTACTTTCAGATGATGTACCTCATCCATTAAAGTTCTCAACTCACAAGAAGCAAATGCCTATCTTTTTAGAAGTTATATATCAGAGATGGTTTCTCAAAGAGGAGTTAACTTTTTAAAAAAATTTTTTCCAAAACACTAACTTTCCAAATGGACTCTCTTTCCCCAGTAGCTGTCAAGGAACACATGGTGAGTCTCCAAGTTCACAACCAGCCCAGACTCTTTACTTGCCTAAAAATGAAGATCCCAAGAATCACAACTAGATAGAGAAGACCTGTGGTCCTTCTTCCTGAAATGTCCTTGCCTAACCTCTTGGCTTGGATATCCCCTCTTCATCTTTCAGAGCCTTTGTGTTCTTGCATCTCCAATAGCCCCAGGTGGAATTAGCTGCTTTGTCTTCTGTTTCCATAGCACTTGAGTTATGTCCCTGTTTCAGCACTTGCTATCTACTATTTGAATCTGTTTATATGGCTGTCTCCTCAACTAAATTGAGTTCTTCAAGGTTAGGGCCAGAGTGGTCAGTCCTCTGGGTGATGCAAGGATAATGTGGGTGTGGAATCACAAAACAGGAGCCAGGGAGAACAAAGTTTGATAGGGAGAGTGGGAGGCACAGTCCAGAGTAACTCCTCACGCCAACCTTCACCTGCAGTGACTTTTTCCTTTTAATCTGTTCAGTTTTAATGCAGAAGGTTAAAGGCATAAGGTTCAGGGCCAAAATATTTACCAATTTTAGTAAGATAATTTTCTTGTACAAAAATCAAGGTAATCTAAGGTTTATCTCCAACTGTGCCTTTAACCCAGGCTGACTCATCACACATTGTGTAACCAGCACTAGCACTCAGTAAAATTGAAAGCTAGGTCCCATGCTTCCTCTTCTAGCAACTGTCTTCCACCCTTTCACTTTGCTTTTCCTGAATTTGTTCTTTGCTCCCACAACCTGCCACACGCCCATCTCAGTTTATCACACTAGGACTTCCTGATTTTTTTCCACTGGAAATCACTGGGACTGAAGCCTGGTCCATTATCAGGCTTCATAATGCATCTCTGCAACTCAAATCCCACATCTCAGTGATTTGGAGGAAAGCTGAAGAGATGGCATTGCTCTTCTCCTCAGAAGAGTCGAGGCAGGTATGCGTGGCCTCACATAGAACATGGAGCCCCACCAGGAAGGCTCCATGAGTTGCCGGGTCTCATTATGTGGTACTTATAATGCCCTCATCTGAGTGGACAGTCATCCCAGCGAGCTACTAGGTGGGATAACCCATCTGTATCAGCCACCAAAGAGGATCCTAATAAGGAAAACAACTCTGCAGATATGAGACACTGTAAGACTGAATTCTCTACTTTCTATTCTTCACTCAGATTAGGAAGAAACACCCCTTCATGATCAGAAAGAGGGTCCCCTCCTCAACCTTAATTAGGCTCCCTCTACTGGGTGGGGGCATGTGGAATGTCATGAATGACATCAAATGCAGAGGCCAGTTTGGGAATTATTGTGAATGATTCGTATGGTCCTTCCCAGAGGTCTCTGCTCTCATCTGGTGAATCATTCAGGTTTTAGTACAGACAAGGAAATCTCTCTAGTTATTTTTTTCATTTTAAAATTATTTTTAATTGTGGTAAGAGACATACAACGTAAAATTTACCGTCTTAACCATTTTTTTAAAAAATTAAGTAGAGTTGGGACTTCCCTGGTGGTGCAGTGGTTAGCAATCCACCTGCCAATGCAAGGGACACGGGTTCAAGCCCTGGTCCGGGAAGATCCCACATGTCACGGAGGAACTGAGCCTGTGTGCCACAACTACCGAGCCTGCACTCTAGAGCCCATGAGCCACAACTACTGAAGCCCGCGTGTATGGATCCTGTGCTCCACAACAAGAGAGGCCAGCGCAGTGAGAGGTCCGCACACCAGAACGAGGAGTGACCCCCGCTCACCGCAACTAGAGAAAAGCCTGTGCGCAGCAGCGAAGACCCAACACAGCCAAAAATAAATAAATAAATTTTAAAAATGTAAGTAGAGTTGATTTACGACGTTGTGTTAGTTTCTGGTGTATAACAAAGTGATTCAGTCATATATATATGTATGTATAAATATATATTCTTTTTCAGATTCTTTTCCATTACAGGTTATTACAAGATAGTGAATATAGCTCTCTGTGCTATGTAGTAGGACCTTGTTGTTTAACTATTTTATATAAAGTAATGTGTATCTATTCATCCCAAGCTCCTAATTGATCCCTCCCTACCCCTTTCCTCTTTGGTAACCATAGTTTGTTTTCTATGTCTTTAACCATTTTTAAGTGTACAGTTCAGTGGTATTAAGTACATTTACATTGTCGTATAACCACCATCACCATCCATCTCCAGAACTCTTTTCATTTTGCAAAACTGACACTCTGTACCCATTAAGCAATAATACCCCAAACTCCCTCTTTCCAGTTCCTGGGAATCACCATTCTATTTTTTATCTCTTTGAATTTGATTACCTTAGGTACCTCACATAAATTGAATCATGTAGTATTTCACTCAATGTAATATCCTCGAGGTTCATCCATGTTGTAGCATGTGTCAGAATTTTCTTCCTTTTTAAGTCTGAATAATATTCCAGTGTCTGTATATACCACAGTTTGTTTATCCATTTGTCTGTTGATGGACACTTAGATTGCTTCCACCCCTTGGCTATTGTGCATAATGCTATAAATATGGGTATACAAGTCTCTCTTCAAGTCCCTGCTTTCAATTCTTTTGGGTACATATGCAGAAGTGGAATTGCTGGATAACATGATAATTCTATTTTTAATTATTTGAGGACCTACCATACTGTTTTCCATAGCAGCTGTACCATTTTACATTCCCCAAAACAGTGTGAAAATGTTATAGTATCTCCATATCCTTACCAACACTTGTTATTTCTGTTTTGTTTTTCTATAGTAGCCATGCTAATGGATGTGAGGTTGTATAGTTATTTCAAGCAGAAAGGGAATTAGATAAAAATTGTTTGAGAATGATTCCCAGAACACCATAAACTGATCCACTAGGGAAGCTATTACATTTGTCACAATTACAAAAGAGGGAACCAAAATGTTATTGGAACTACTGAGTTCAATAATAATCTACCATTACTGTCATACCAATTAACTATGACTACAACAACAACACTTAACATGACCACAAATCTTCATTAGCCTTACTTACATCAAGAGGTATTTATAGCTCATGAGCTTGTGGTTGGCTGATCTTGGCTGGGCTTGTGGTTGGGCAGCTCAAATGAGGCAGCTCTGCTCCATATGTCTCTCATCTACCTTCTGGGGCCACTGGGCTTATGGAGCAGGTTCATCTCATGGTGATGTCAGAAGCGACATCAGATGTGTAAAAAAGAAAAGTGGCAGAACTTAAAAGACAGATCTTGACAGCAATGAAATGCAAAACAGTAAATATTAGTACAGCACCTGTTATGGTTAAAGGGTCCAGTAGGACCAATTTTTAAACAAAATTTTCTTATTTTAAAACATTTAATTTTAAAATGCATAAGACACCTGCCTTTTATTTTTTTATTTTTTTAATACATCTTTATTGGAGTATAATTGCTTTACAATGTTGTATTAGTTTCTGCTGTACAACAAAGTGAATCCACTCTATGTATACATATATCCCCATATCACCTCCCTCTTGAGCCTCCCTTCCACACTCCCTATCCCACCATTCTAGGTCGTCTCAAAGCACCGAGCTGATCTCCCTGTGCTTTGCAGCAGCTTCCCACTCGCTATCTACTTTACATTTGGTAGTGTATATATGTCCATGCCTCTCTCTCACTTTGTCACAGCTTACCCTTCCCCCTCCCCATATCCTCAAGTCCATTCTCTAGTAACACCTGCCTTTTAAAGAAGTATTTTCTGGTACCGAGACTTTCCTGGTGGTCCAGTGGTAAACAATCAACCTTCCAATACAGGGGACGTGGGCTCGATCCCTGGTCAGGAAACTAAGATCCCACATGCCACAAGGCAGCTAAGCCCACGGACCACAACTACTGAGCTCGCACGCCTCAACAAGAGAGCCCGCATGCTGCAAACTACAGAGCCCACGTGCCCTGGAACCTGCATGCCACAACTAGAGAGAGAAAACCCGCATGCCACAACTAGAGAGAAGCCTGAGCGCCACAACGAAAGATCCAGCATGCCTCAACAAAGAACCTGCATGCCGCAAACAAGACCCAATGCAGCCAAAAATAAATAAATAAGATAAATAAATAAATAAATATTTTTAATTATTAAAAAAAGAAATGCTTTCTGATACTAATTTTACGTTATATTATTGAAGCATTCAGTAGAAAGCTAAATTATTAATAAATTAATTCATCAAAATTAGGTTTCAGAAAGTCTGCCCTATGACCTTTTCATAGCAGTATGATTCTGTAAGAGACAAACAGGTTTAGAAACCTAGAATGAGTCTTGTTTCTAATAATGACTACTGATTGTTTCTTTTTTTCTTTTTTTAAATTTATTTTAAAATTAAAGTATAGTTGAATTACAATGTTGTGTTAATTACTGCTTTACAGCAAAGTGACTCAGTTATACATACATACATATATATATACATTCTTTTTCATATTCTTTTCCATTATGGTTTACCACAGGATGTTGAGTAGAGTTCCCTGTGCTATACAGTAGGACCTTGTTGTTTATCCATTCTATACATACCAGTTTGCATCTGCTAATCCCAAACTCCTAATCTAACCCTCTCTCATCCTACTGAATTTTTCTGATAACATGAAAGACAACACTCTATATCTTAATTTGAATATTTGACCATTTTACAATAGCAGCCAAATATACATAACATATAAATGATTATTGGTATCATTAATATGATCTAATACTTGGAGTGGGGAGAAACTCTTATGCTTTCTTACATGGGCTATGTGATCTTTAATGCCAGCTCAAATTATATAGTTGAAGATAATAAAAAATACATGACTATCTCTAATCATAAAGTTCATTAAAATATATGTTGCCCTTTGACAACAAATGGATTTGTGTAATCAGCTAAAACTCACTATAGTACACACAAATACTGTGTCCAGAAAATATTCTTTGTTTTAAAAGAAACAATTTCCAGATATTGGTGAAGTTGACCAATGTCTTTTAAAACTTTGTAACTGAGACTTTCCTCTGACAGCACATTTCATGTTTCCATCCAAGTCACTTCTTGGTTATATTTTACATTGAAACCAAAAAGCATTGCAGCCTGTTTTAGAATGTAGCCGTTGATCAACACAGGAGTGTTGTTCATCTCAGTAGCAAGATGCTTCTGGGCAGGGAATGAATGACTGCAAAATACCTCATAGCAAGACAAACCAACACACGAAAACTGTGCTGTCTGGTCATTAAGATCCATTAAGTGGTCTGAGTGAGTTTCAAAAATTTATCTTCAGGAAATGACAAATAAGATAGTTTCCAGAGAGCCCTTTTTTACTGTATTCTCTTCCTGATCTGATTTTGCAGAAACCTGGTGGCATGACCTTCAGGGCATGGAGGAAACATGCTGTTTATAAATATAGTTTTTAATACATTTTAATGTTATGATCATTGATTCTTTGTTTTGAATGATATATTTAACGTTATTTTAAAGCAAGCATCAGGGAACACCAACATTATTAGGTAACTATAGAATAAAGATGATAAAATTCCTACTAAAGTTAGCTTAAAAACAACTTCACCCAAACCTTTAAGACATCTTGATAAATTCTCGGTTAGTGAAAACAAGCAGAGCAGTCAACAAGGTATTCTAGAGTCTAATCTCTTATCTACAAACTTTTGCTCCTGTTCTTCATTCTAAACAGAATTCCATAAAACTGTCTCCTTGCCCTATCACAAGCTAAATATTTTTAAAGGCAACTCAACATCTGAAGAAGTGTATGTGTGTGCGTGTGTGTGTGTGTGTGTACAGGGATGTCCTAGTTAGGACTCAAAAACCCAGATATCCAAATAAGCTAACCCCAATGCAGATACACAAAGCATATAAAAGAATCTCATAAAATATAGTGGTAGGAATGTACCAAGCCTGTATAAAACTGGAACTGGGGAATGGAAAGTTATCTGGAACCAAGGCTACACTCTCTACTTCCCAAGAGCCATGTGACCTACCACTTGGCCCTCTCTCTCTTAACTAGATTCTTCTACTTATCGGAACATGGTCGTCAGACATGACTTCATAGCTTGGCTTCTCAGCTCCAGTGACAACCACCAGCTAGAATGTTCCTTTATGTTTCTTAGTTCCAATTACTAAGAAAGGGACTGTGATTAGATCAACCTCGTGCCCTGTGATGGGCCCTCTTTGGGTTCTCTGGAATTATCAGTTAGAGCAAAAAAGACATCACAAATATGGTTCCACAGCCATAACGGGCAGGACAAGCAAAAACAGATATGTGTAGTATGACATCTGTATGCCTGTATAATTATTACTTGTATGGTACATTACATACAGCTTCACAATATTACATTTTAAAATTTACTCTTTGTCTTAGTCAAAATTCAACCAGAGAATAGAAAACGTAGTTACATGTTAACGACAGAGGCACTTTAATACAGGAAATTGATAATACAGGTGATGGAAAAGGTGAAAGGGAAATGGGAGACAGTTGAGGCAACTCAGAGATGAGTAAAAGCAGAGAGCTGTTGGGCTTGAGAGACAAAAGGAGGAGGAGGTGGCATTACTGGAACCCAGGGCCATACTTCCCCAGCAAAAGCTAGAAGCACAGTCTGCTTAAATGCAGAGAGCTGAGTCATGAAAGAGGCTGGAGATGCTGCTGAGGCAGAGAGAAGAGAAATACTCTAGCTTTTCCCTTCATCCCACTTTTCAGTCTCCTCCTGTAACTGCCATTTACCTGATGCTCCTGACATGGGAACCTGGTGTCTTAGCTCAGGCTGCCATAACAAAATACCATAGATTGGGGGACTTAAAGAACAGACATGTATTTCTCACAGTTCTTAAGGCTGGAAAGCCCCAAATCAAGGTGCCAGCATGATCATTTTTTGGTGAGGATTCTCTCCCTGGCTTGTAGAATGCTGCTTTCTTTGTGTTTTCACATGGCCAGTGGGAGCAGGTGGGTAGAGATTGCTCTCTCCCCTTCTCATAAGGCCACAGTCCTATTGGATTAGGGCCCCACTCTTATGACCTCATTTAACCTTAATTACCCCCTGAAGACCCTATCTCCAGATACAGTCATATTCAATACATGCTTCAATATATCAATTTGACAGGACACAGTTTAATCCATAGCACCCAGAACATGCAGCCGCTTGTCACCTCCACTCAACTGTGATACAGAAAGAGAAAGAAATAGATCTGAGGACAATAGGACAAGTACTTCACAATACGGCAAGGTAAATATTATCACTCTTACTTTACAAATTAAGAAGCAGGGGCAAATTAAGTAAACTTGTTCAAGCTAGTAAATGACAGCACCAGATTCTAACCCAGGGCTTCTAATTCCAAATCCAGGTGATGATAACTTCCACTGAGTCTTCACTACATATTTCATCTGCCCTGAGCTCACCGTTCTCTGAGTTTCCATACCAGTTTTATTCTTTATCTTGAAATTCATCAATGAGTACTATCTCATTTTCTTTCCATCATTCTTGTGAGGAATATCTCATTATTACACATCTCTCCAAATGAACTGAAAGTACCTTAAGATCTGGGATCAAACAGCCCCATCCTTTTGTCTAGTTGCTGAATAACTACTTTGATTAATTAATTTTCTCCCACAATATTTGCTACAGTATTATTGAGGGTTCTATTATTTCATGTTAATAAAATCCTTCATTTATTTTGCAAAATGCCATAGTTCTCTAGTCACCAAAAAAAAATTTCTTTGACTCAAGGGGATCATCTATATAAATATTGTTTATTATTTTAGATGTAATTCCATAGAATGGCCTATTGGTATGAATCAGGATCTTTAAACACTTTGCAGTTTCCCTCTTAACTGAGTTATCTGTCAAGGTTATCTTTTATCTTCTTCATTATTCATCCCCTTTTGTCATAACTGTTCTGCAAATATCTGGCTTGGTCACTATTGATCAGCAACACGTCATGCCATCCTTTACATATAAAATTTATAGAAAAATCAGAAATTTCTTTGCAAAAGCTCCTGAGGGAAAAATGATAAAGATTTCTTTCCTCATTACCCTCTATGTCATGAAATATGCCATGTATTTTGCAATCAGTCAGAATATTATAAGCATAATGAAATATGAAAGAAGACCAACATTTAGAGTACTTGTATTAAAATATCAAAATCACGCTACCTTTTACTTTAGCCTATCTCAGCTGCCAGTTCCTGGACCCCTTCATGACTAGTACATCTTTTCCTCAAGTGTCTAACTCCTGATCACCAGCAATTATTCTTCCTCATTACTTCCTCTGGCACCACTGCATAAACTCCAGCCCTTGGAGACCTCCAGTGAAATGACCCCCCACTTCCTCGCAATCTACTCCTCCACTCCCTCCTACCTTTACTGCCTTCTTTGCCCAAAAGGTCCTTTTCTGCGTCTTTATTCAAGCTGCTGAACATTCTTGGAGAAAACAATGTAATCAGGCTAAACAATCTGTGGTTTTTGTCTTTCAGGGAGGGGAGGGTGGAGGGTTTTTGTCTTTTGTTTCTCTTCTTGTTTTCAGGGGGATGAGGGCTTCAGGTTCTCCTAAATTTTAGGGAAGGTTGATGGTTTCGTCAGACCCAAACTATACTTAATTTTTTTTTAAGATTCCTTTGATGTGGACCATTTTTTAAAGTCTTTATTGAATTTGTTACAATATTGCTTCTGTTTTATGTTTTTGGGTTTTTGGCCACGAGGCACATGGGATCTTAACTGCCTGACCAGGGATTGAACGTGCACCCTCTGCATTGGAAGGCAAAGTCTTAACCACTGGACCGCCAGGGAAGTCCCCTTAATTTTTCAATTTTATGCACTTGTAATCTAAAATTTCAAGTTATACAAAAGGGTATAGTGGGCAAAATAAGTCTCCCTCCAACCCCTGACCCTTTGTTCCCCCAGTTCTCTTCCCCAGGAGCAACCAGTGTTTTCATTTTTTTCATCTCCTTTGTGGCATCAAACTTCTGTGTACCCAGGAAGCAGAGGAGAATCGGCTAGCGGTAAACACTAATAAATCTGTATTGTATATGTACTTACACACGTATTTTACACAAATGGGAGCATACTAGGCACACTTTTCTCCACTTTTTTTTTTTCCACATATGGTGTGTGTGATACTTCTCTATGTGTGGTCATACTATAATTTCTTTATCTAGTATTTAATTAATAGATATTTAGGTTCTCATCTTTTAACACTACAAATAGTAGCTGTAATAAATATCATTGAAAGAGTAATATTAACAATAACTGACATACATTGAGACTTTACTATGTGCAAGGCACTGTTCAAAGCCTACTGTATGTTTTAACTCAGTTCACACTCTTAACAACCCTTTGTGAGATACGACATAATTTACAGGTGTCGCATTTACAGTGGTAGAGCCTGGCCTCCAACCCAGGCAGTGAGGCCCAAAGCCTATCAAATTCACATAGATATTTGCACCTCTAAACACAAATATCTCTAGTATAAACTCCTGTAAGTGAAATTTGTGGATCATAGAGTGTTTACATTTTAAATTCTGCCAGATATTTTCAGAAGTACTAGATACCCTTCAATTTCACTCTACTCCTAGGGAAGCCATGCTGGCTTCTACAACACTTTTTCTTGGCACTCTCGGCGCTCACACATGGGAACCCAGAAGTGCAGGGAAGTTTAATACCCATGGTGCCAACCTTGACCGGTGGGAGCCAATTGATAAGTTCTTCTCTGTTATTGCCCTAGGCAGAAACTTCTGGGCTGAACTTCCTAAGGCTCCTGAGATCTCGCGCATTGAGCAGCAGTCTTCTAAAGCAGCAAACAACCGTATAGCACGTCTTTGCACTGGCTTTTCTTCCTTCTTCTTCACTCTCTTGTGCCTCACTCTTGCCCCGACATCACTTCCCAAATAGAGTATCTGCAGCAAAGCATTTGTCTTGACCCTACTTTCTCTTTAAAAGTAGTAAATGCAGGGGTGCACCCCCCACCCCCACCCCAGATCTCGCCTTCAGCCCCTTCTGTCACTGGGACTGTTGCCGGCTGATGGTTCACAGCTGAGTACCTTTCAGGTGTGGCCCTGGCCAAAAAGAGCTGCTTCCCCCAAGCTGACAGCCCATCCCCCCAGCCCAACCCAATGACTGGTAGAGTTGGGGGTAAAGTAGCCTTGCCTCAATTTGAGACATCTTCGAAAGGCAAGCTCAGCTCCAGAGATTTCCATGGAACCCCCAAACCCTCTGTTGCAACTGTGTCACAGTTCATCCTCTCCCTCGCTCACTCCTGCTTTCCTCACTCCCTTACAGGTGTTGCTGTAGAGAACACTCCTCAGTATACCTCCTGCATGTAAATATCCACCCCAGAGTACGTTTCCTAGGAAACATGATCTAAGATACTAAACCAAGACAATTGGTACCAGTAGTAGACCTAGAAAACAGGCCCTTGGGATGGGACTTGGGAACTGCATCACTCACAGCAATAAGACCCCACTGCTATTCCTGAGACTCTCAGTTGCCAGAGGTCGAGATGAAGTGCAGGTGGAAGGCGAAGTGCTGGGACATGCAGTAGCAGTGGTACTTAGTGGTGGTCATGTTAATGATAACGATTGTCAAGGTGGCCCCAAATATTTTTGATTTGAAAGGTTTTGTAAAGACTAAACAAGTGGATTGCGCAGGGATATAATGACGGCTGGTCTTCAGCGGTCCCCAACTTTTTGGCACGAGGGACTGATTCCGTGGAAGACAATTTTTCCACGGACGGGGGCGGGGTGGGGTGGATGATTCAGGCGGTAATGCGAGCGATGGGGAGCGGCAGATGAAGCTTCTCTTGCTCTCCCGCTGCTCACCTCCTGCTGTGCAACCTGGTTCCTAACAGGCCCCGGGGGTCGGGGACCTGGGCTTTAGACGTATCCTGGATTCTTTAAATATTGACGGAGGCACCAGTCACTGCATTTTTCTCTGGATTAGGTATTACTTCTGATTCAGTCTTGGCTGAGGGCTGGAAGGACAGTTTCAGAGGTTTACAGAACGCCTGGTCTATCAGCACAACATTACCTTTAATGAGGGGACCCATTTTGTCAAGGCAAAAGTGGTGTGTCAGTGGGTACATGAGCACGAGACACACTGGCTTTGTCACATACTTCTTTAGCACAAAGTGTCTAGCTTATTAGATGGTTAAATGACCTTCAGTAGGTTCGGGCAATTCTCCATTTCAAGGACAATGTTCTGAGAAGGTGGGAGAGAGCACAGTCCCAGAAATGTGGGGAAAGCTTTGAATCAGTGACCTATACGTGGCGCTAATTCCCAATGGTTGGCGTACATAGATCCAGAAAACAAGAGGTAGAAGAGAGATTAGTCCCTCTCATCATCATTACCAGTGACATATTTTCAGATTTTGTGCTTCTCTTTTCTGAAATTTTGGGCTTTGTCAGATTAACTTCTCATTCTCAAGGGAACACTTGTACTAGAGAATGAAATAAGAATTTCACTGAACTTGCAACTATTAATACCATCTGGTCTCTTTGGGCTCCTTGTGCCAGTGGACCAGCAAAGGCAGAGGTTACTCTACTGTTAGAGAAAAACAGACTCTGATTATCATAAGAAGCTAGGCAGGATTTTTGTAACTCAAAGGATTCATGGGGGCATCTCTTGGCGCTTCCGTGCCTACTTAAGTTGTGAATAGGTAATTGCAGCAGCCATAGTCCACCATGGCCTGATCACTGCTCAGACCCCTCAGAGTCACTTTCATCCCCCAACGCAGTCAAGCAACCTGGACTAGCTGAAGATATATAAATGGTAAGCAAATGCATTAAACAGCGTTAATCGTTAGGGAGATTCAAATCAAAGCTACAACGAAATACAACTCACTTCCATTAGGATGGTTATTATTTTAAAATGGAAAATAACAAGTGTTGGGGAGGATGTAGAGAAATTGAACCCTGTGCATTGCTGGTGGGAATGCACAATGGTGCAGCCACTGTGGAAAACAGTATGGTGGTTCCTCAAAAAATTAAACATGGAACTACCATATGAGCCAGCAATTCCATTCCCATGTATATAAACAAGAAAATTGAAAGCAAGGACTCAGATACTTGTGCATCAATGTTCACAGCAGCATTATTCTTAATAGCTAGAAGGTGGAAACAACCCAAGTGTTCATCAACATATGAATGGATAAACAAAATTGTGTCTGTGTGTGTGTGTATTTGTGTATATATAATGGAATATTAGTCAGCCTTAATAAGGAATGAAGTTCTGATACCTGCTTTAATATAGAAAGCGTTATGCTAAGTGAAATAAGCCAGACACAATAGGGCAAATATTGTATGATTCCACTTACATGAGGTACTTAGAACAGGCAAGGTCATAGAGATCAGAAGTATAATAGAGGCTACCAGAGGCTAAGGGAAGAGGGACATGGAAAGTTATTTAAGTGGATATAAAGTTTCTGTTTGGGATGATGAAATAGTTCTGGAGGGCTTCCCTGGTGGTGCAGTGGTTAAGAATCCGCCTGCCAATGCAGTGGACATGGGTTCGAGCCCTGGTCGGGGAAGATCCCACATGCCGTGGAGCAACAAAGCCCACGAGCCACAACTACTGAGCCCACGTGCCACAACTACCTAGCCCGTGTGCCACAACTACTGAAGCCCACGCGCCTAGAGCCCATGATCCGCAACAAGAGAAGCCACCACAACAAGAAGCCCACACAACACACAAAGAGTAACCCCCACTCACCGCAACTAGAGAAAGCCCCCCGCGCAGCAATGAAGACCCAACGCAGCCAAAAGTAAATAAATTAAATAAATAAATAGATAGATAGATAGATAGATAAATAGTTCTGGAAATGGATACTATTGATGGTTGTGCAACATTGCACAATATATACTTAATGCCACTGAATTGTTCACTTCAAAACAGTTAAAATAATGACTTTTATGTTATGTATATTTTACCACAGTAAAAAATTCAAAAAAGGTTAAAAATAGTACATCTAGATAAAAATTCCATGATACTGATGCTTTACCTACTTGTTATCAAGGATACAATTAGATAGAAAATTAGACAAAGCAAAGACAATTTACTGGAGTTTTACATTTTTGTTCCATTTGTGAATGGCATAGCCTTCCGGAATACCAGTTAGAATGTGGATAAAAAGATTCCCACTTACTTTGCTTTACCTCTACGTGTGAACACACTACATACTATAAGAATAAGTCATTGTACAATTCAGTTGAAAGTGATAGCAAAATTATTCACTGAACCAGTATGTATTTCATTACTCACTAATCCAGCTATGGAAATTATACATGCCAGATAAATATGAATTTTACCAGTTTTGCACCTTTTAGGGCATAGGCAGTCTTTCAAAAAATTTCCATGAGTAGTTAGTTCCCTTCTGTATTCGTATGCAGTATAGTAGTTTCTTCGTCTAAGTGCATCAACGTATTCCTTGGGAATCCCCTCAGAGGTTGACAAAAATGATAAATTTGCTGTTGATGCAAGATCAGTTATTTTTCTTTTGTGTAATTTCACAAGAAATTTCAAAGATAAAACTCTGCCATATAACCTGCAATAGTAGAAAATATGCAAATGCACTCATAAACTGGTGCAGAGGATGTGTGGAAGAACTGATAAACAGTATAACAAAAAAAACATATGTTTTTGTTTTTATTACTTAACTGAAATATTCACAGTGACACAAACATTGCTTTTGCAATACATAAAGGTAATTGCTTCTATATTTAGAATTAGCCATCTAGGGTATGGAATATTGATGATTATTTCCCCTGAGATCATATAAACCATTTTAATATGTTAATGTAGTTAATATTTCACGAAGATAATACGTACTTCTTTCACAATTATAACTCAGATAAATCACTCTTTTTAGCATCTTGCTTTGTCATTTTATTCTGCTCAATTTTACCTTAAAATTACTGCCATCCTTTGTTCTTTTTCTGTGATAATTCTATCTTTTCTTTTGATTTTACTTTATTTACTATTCATTGCATTAACCACTTTTTTGATTAACCAACTACCAGCAACTAATGTGTCAGCAGAGTGTTCACTCTTAGATTAGTGTAGAAGGGCGCTGTCTTAATGACACCTTAGTATTCCTAAAATGTGTCATGAAAAGCTGAAAAATTTTAATAGTACAAAATTTATCATTTGCTATATAAACACATAAAAGTGTGGTGAAGTACAGAATAGCAGTGCCTGATACCTTGTGTTGCACTTATAGTAATGTTGGCATAAGCTGATATGATTTATAAAATAAATGACTATTGCTTGCCTTTGTATTTTTTAAATTTTTATTTTAAAAATAGAATGAATAGAAGAATGTTTTCTTGTTTTTTTGTTCAAAGGTGAGGTTTTTGTTATTATTGTTTTAATAAAAGATGGGGGAAGGGAACACAAATATAACACTTTGCTTTTCAGACTTTCCAGGAATTAGGAAGCAACAAGAGAATCTTTAAAAAATATATTTTACAACTTTATTGAGGCATAATTAACATATAATAAACAGCACATATTTAAAGTGCTGTTTATTGATGAGTTTATTGATGAATTTTGACGTATAACTACACCCATGAAATCAACCCCCAAAGTTCCTCATCCCCCTTTGTAATCCTATCCTCTCTATTCTTCATCCCTATCCCCAAGCAACCCTGATCTGCTTTTATCATTGTAAACTAGTTTTTTATTTTCTAGAATTTCATACAAATGAAATGCTACAATAAGTACTCTTCTTGTTTGGCTTCTTTCACTCAGTATAATTACTTCGAGACTCATCCATGTTGTCACATGTATCAGTAGTTTGTTCCTTTCTATTGCTGAGTAGGATTCCACTGTACGGATAGAAAACAACTTTTTTACTGATAGAATTCTGGATTGTTTACAGTTTGGGGCTATTACAAATAAAACTGTCATGAATATATATATATATCAATATTTATATGGAAATACGCTTTCATCTCTCTTGGGAGTAGAATGGATGCATTATACGGTAGGTATAAATTTAACTTTTTAAGAATCTACCAGCAGTTTCCAAAGTGGTTGTACCATTTTACATCCCCACCATCAGTGTATCAGAGTTCCTATTGCTCCACCTCCTCACCAAGAGTTAGTATGTTCAGTCTTTTTAATTTTAGATATTCTAGTGGGCATAAATTTTACAAGGACAAACTTGTGAGTGGCAGAGCTAGGATTTGAACCCAGGTAGCCTGGGTCCGGAAGAAAAGTTCTTATCTAGTACGTATTATACTGCCTCTCTCCATAGTTGCTAGCTTGGGTATGCAACAACTTTATATAACATTATTTCTGTGGGAAGATGTATTCTGATCTCCAGTCTTTTTTACAAATTTCTATTAGAATACAACCTGTTCATAAATTGGTAACTACCCACAGATTAATACACTTCCATCTGGAATATGGAATTTCAGAGCATATATGCTCAAGGCCTTACCAATAATAGAATGGCAACTTTATTAGAAATATGTTTTAATAACAAAATATTTAATAAGTACACATGAGTTAAAGCTCATCAGTGATGCTCATATCCAGCCACTTATAGACAATGTGAGTGTTTTTCTTCTCACTTGATTATTTTGAAAGAGGAAGCAATCAATGAAAGAGAAAAAGGAGGAGACAATATATTAGTTCATTTTAGAAAGATGTAGAGCTGTCCTGTTATTTGTGCACTCACTTGAAGCATGTGACAAATTATGCCACTTCTGTCATTGCCTACTTCTTATTATCTTTCCTCAAAAACTGACTGAGCATCTGTTAAGACTCTTGGTTATGAATAACAGGAGCCCAACCTAAACCAAATAGGAAATTTACCAGCTCATGTAACTTGGAAGTTTAAAGGGTGAACTTCAGGCATGGCTGAATCTAAGAACTCGAGATGATGTCATTATAATTCTGCTTTCCCTCATCATTCAGTTATACTTTCTCCTGTGCTGACTTAGGTTCTCTCGAAGAAGTGTCAAAGTTGGCCACCGGCAACTCCAGGAGACAGATCATACCACAGGTCAAGAGCTCCAATGAAAGTCCCAAATAACACTCTCAGATGTTAAGATTGGCCCATGTTAGGTCAAGTAGCCATCCCTACTCCAATAACTCAGCATAGGAAGATGGAATGGTATGCTCCAATTCAGCCCCTGGTTGAACCCTGTTTGGAGCAAAATCAGGGTGATGCTACCAAAGGAAGGAGAAAAAATTTCTTTTTTCCTATTACTCCATTTTTTCTCTTCCCCCACTTTCCTTTCCAGGAAAGGACTTGAACCAAGTCCTCTTTGAACTTTTTCAAGAGACTCACTGTTAACTTGATAGTAATAAACAAAAAAGCAAGTTCTCTATTGTTATGGTTGAATTGTATTCCCCCAAAATTTGTATGTTGAAATCCTAACCTCCAGTACCTTAGAATGTAACAGTTAGAGACAGTCTTTACAGAGGTAATCAAGTTAAAACGAGGTATTATGGTAGGCCCTAATCCACTCTAACCGGTGTCCTTATAAAAAAGGAGAAATTTGGAGATGCACACATATTGGGTTGGCCAAAAAGTTCATTCGGGTTTTTCCATAACATGTTACAGGAAAACCTGAACGAACTTTTTGGCCAACCCAATACATGGAGAAGGCAATGTATACATGGGGGAGGGAGACAGGCAGGGAGATATATGTAGGTAGACAGGTAATAGAAGAATATATAGGTGGAGGTAAATTATTGGTAGTTATTGGCTTGGGTGAGTATTAGTCATATCTTTTGGGGGGATGGGAAGTAAAATTTTTAAAAATAAAATAAAAAGTTAAAGAAGGATTGTTCATGGATCAGTGATGGCAATGTATTATGGTTAATTCAATTCTGTTTACCTGTGATCTAAATAAAACATAGTATGCAGATAGAAATCAATATAAGAATAGGGTCAATTACTTCCAAACTACAAGAATAAAAAAAAAAAAGAAAGTAAAAGTTAAGAGGGAAAAGGGAAAAGCACCCCCAAATATCTATTACTTTTTTTGAGGGTTTTTTTTTTTATATACTCTTCTTTTCATTGCAGACTAGAGAAAAATTCTTCATGCCCCAATTACTAGAAACCAGTGACCTAGACTGAGCCCCCCAGAATCCCAAAAGGGTTAGAATCTCATCATTCAACTTCACATACTGTCTTTGGAACTGGGGCAAAGGGCTTGTATTTGTCTTGACTGACTGCATGTTCTTGAAAATGAAAATTCCAGTGACGGTTAGCATTAATGCTATTGCACCTTGGAAACACATGGCTTAAGATGCATGTTAGCAGAAACCAGTCTGAAGATGTCACTCAACAAAAACATTTCCAGAAGCTTAGCACTTAATTGGCCTTATTAGCACCATCTGCTCATCAGTCTTGCTTGTGGAAAAGTGTTTTCATCAGATAGCAACAAGTTGAAAACAAGGCAGATCACCACACTTTTTGAATTTGACACCACATTTCGCATGCCTCTTATCGCAGTTTTAAATCATCAAATTAAATAAGTGTGTCGAATCATAGCACTTGCATTACATGTTAGACCCTGGTTTTCTTTGATCCCTCAGGCATGTACATGTGTCCAAAAGCCTTTTTTCCCCCAGATCTGCCTTCATCGGATTGCTTAGCCAGACATTTGGGGAAATCTTCTTTTAGGAGTAATATTGGAGCACAATTGTTTACACACTCCATTTTCTCATTCTATATATCCAGTTAGGTGTAGAAGATCATGCAGAAATTAAAATCAGATGCTG
This sequence comes from Globicephala melas, assembly GCF_963455315.2. NCBI lineage: Eukaryota > Metazoa > Chordata > Mammalia > Artiodactyla > Delphinidae > Globicephala > Globicephala melas. The sequence goes on from NC_083316.1 coordinate 29,961,294, forward strand.
GGTGAAGATTTGAACTAAAAATTACTCCTACTATAAAGGCGTTTTGACAACTAAGCACTAAAAATAAGAGAGTTTACTGTATGGAGTCCCTGCCTTCCATGTTTACTTTAATATTATGAATTTACCGTAAGTTATTTTTAAGATATTTATATAATAAAATAAAGAAATATTGTAGTTAATCATTATAATGTTCATTTAAGAATTCGATTCAAAATTTAGAAGTTAAAATTAAGCCTTCACATCACTTTTTACATGGAAAAATAACAAACTGATAATTTGTAAAAATGACAATTTAGCCAAAGCAAACATAACACTTATTAAGAAAGAGAATATAAACAGCAGCTTTCTTTCTTAGCCATCTTGGCTGTTGATATAACTGTTTATATTGTACCAAATTAGTATTTTTTATTGAAAAAATAAAGTGATAAACAAGAAAAATAATACTATCCTCAGAGTTCTATCCAGAATATAAGACTCTGTCAGGGGAAAACAGTAAAAATGAATTTTAGAAAGATATAAGTTTAAGCTTGTTCTTCTCTTTTTTTTATGAGAGAGACACACACACAAACCCTGAAGTTTAGAATACATTACAGCATCAATAATGGCAATAAAATATAGCATTTTTGTAGACTGATAAAACCAAAGGGATTTAGAATAATGGCTAAAAGCTGCTTTGTTTCCAACCTATAAAATGCTAATATTTATATCTTTCTCCTATGATTGTTGTGCTAATTACAGGAGATACTTGTTACAGATCTGGCACATACTCAGTAAACAGCAGCCATTGTTATTGTAAACCATGCATTAACAGTTTGTAAATAAATATTGTAAATAAGCATTAGGCTATTTCAGGAGATTTTCTCTATTTCCTGTTTCTATAATTCACAATTTTAGCATTTCTCACCAAACACCTTGCTAGTTTTATTCCACATTGCAGCAAAGACTTATTAAGACTTGCTAAAAAGGGTTCACATTACTTCATTATCACCGAGACAAAAATAATATAGTGCACTTGTTAGTCTTGTACACGGTAAATATATAAATATTTTAAACCAATTACATCCACACATTTTAGCTTGCATCATTCTTAATTTTTAAAATTTTCTATGAAAATATATAATCTGCTAATCTGCAAAGGATTTCTTATTCATGACAATTAGTACAGACCACACTTCATCTCATTTTTTTAAAAAGATTTTTTGATGTGAACCATTTTTTTTAAAGCCTTTATTGAATTTGTTACAATATTCTGTTTTATGTTTTGTTTTTTTGGCCCCAAGGCATGTGGGATCTTAGCTCCCTGACCAGGGATCGAACCCACACCCCCTGCATTGGAAGGCGAAGTCTTAACCACTGGACCACCAGGGAAGCCCCTCATCTCATGTTTAACAGCTTTGCGTAAAATTGCATTATAAGCCAAAAACAATTTTAATGTGCATATAAATTACTGAAATGAAACACAGTTTATGGCAATACATTTATTAAGAAAATGTGTTCAAATTAATCTTAACATCATCTATGTGGTACTCCCACCAAAAATGTTTTACGTGAATTTTATCAGAAGAGAAAAAAATCATATTAATCGAAACTGAGGAACAGTCTACCAAACAATTGGCCTGGACTCTTCTATGAGATCAATGTCACGAAGGACCAAAATATTGGGGGAGTGTTCTAGACTAAGGGAGATTAAAGAGACTTGACAACCAAATGCAATGTAGGATCTATGATCAGGTTCTAAAGCAGAGTTAAACCTGATTTATATTGGATATTATTAGGACATTGGGACAGTAGGAATGATTTGGAAATAGACTGCATATTAGAGAATAATAATGGATTCATGTCAAATTTGGTAAGTGTGATAAAAAGGCTTGTTATTATGTAGAATGTCCTTGTTCTTGAGAGATACATGCTGAAGCATCAGGACATCTGCAACTAACTTTTAAAATAAGTAAGGGAATTCCCTGGTGGTCCAGGGGTTAGGACTTGGCTTTCACTGCCGAGGGTGTGGGTTCAATCCCTGGTCGGGGAACTAAGATCCCTCCAAGCTGCGCGGCCAAAAAAAGAGAAAAAATATAAATATATATAGAGAAGCAAATACGGCAAAATGTTAATTTTTGAACGTATATAAATAATATATGGTTGTTCATTGTACTAGTCGTTCAACTTTTCTATAGGTTTGAAATTTTTCAAAGTATAAAGTTGAGAGTAAAAAAGCTAAACCACCTAATTTTAAAAGTATACCTTATCTAACAATAACTGGGTGTTCCCTCCTCCTTTCTCACCCATGCCCTCCTGCCCGCATGTCCCCTCATGGTACCAGTTGTCTGTTGGCTAAATTGTCCTGTCATTGCCCAGGGTTTCTGGTGTCATGCAGAAACCACTCACACAATAAGTCCACTGTAGCTATTGACGTGTTCTCTTTCATAAGACAGCATTCATTCTCAAGTGCACATGATTTATTTAGTTCAGACCATCTGCGTGCATGCTTTTTTTTGTCTTTGACTATTCAAACCAGAATTTGTATGTTATTCCAATTAGAATAAAAATTTTATAAAACCCATGGGGAGGATCTTTATTACCTGTAAAAAATTATTTGTTTTTCAGTTATCCACCTTTGAATTAAGGGATCACCCTTTGCCTCACAAGATTGCAGTGAGGATTAAATGAACAGATGTACAAAAACTTGGGGCCAAGAGTCTGGCATTCAGTAAATTTACTGACATTTAATAAATTGTGGCAATTATTATTACCCTAACCTTAATTTAAGGAGCAGAGTCATCTTTGTTGTTTGCAAGGAAAATAGCCAGGTACTATGCATGAGAATTCACAATTAAGTTGAATTATCATCTCTAGTGACAGAAAGTGTGCAAAGCCTCACAAAAATCTTCTACTCTGAGTAAAATGACCTCTATTATAGATATTACCTGGTCAATAGGAAGCTGGTATTATGGAAATTCACAGGTGATATTAAAGTAAGCTAACTCGTTATATCTACAGTCTTTAATCCTAAAATCTTTCTCAGGTAAGCGCTACCTCTGACTTGTAGAGGTAACAGGCAATGATTCTTTTTCTTTTTCTTTTTCATACCTCCAGCACAAGTAGATGCTCAATAAATGTTTCCATTAAAGTAAAAATGCAAGAACAAATAGAATGTTTGCATGCTAATGGGAATGACCACGAAGAGGGAAAAAATGATAATGTAGGCGAGAGAAGAGTTGATGGAGATGTACTTTAATAGAAGAGAAGATGAGATTGGCCTTTAAAAGGAGGCTATTTGTTCATTGAAAAATTACACTTCACTTGCATGAAGATATGAAAAGAGATGTTGGAGGTTTGAGGAGAAAAGAGAAGGTATGAATTTGTCACCTAAGAGAGTGGTAAAGTGAATGGACTAGGAGAACACAGGACGATTCTCAAAAATCATTAAGGGCCCAATGAGGTTAATGATCATGAATTTCCATTGAGACCAAAAGCACAGTTGTGTGTTGTTTCCTAGCTCTGTTCAGTTGTGGGGTTGCAGGCACTCAGCAGCAATGGCTAGATTAATCAGGGTTGTGGTTTTGCTATGGCAGTGATGAGGTAAGAGAGAAGGGCAAGGGATTTGAGGATGAATGAAAGTAAGTGATTATAGTGCTTATATAGTGATTTACATAGTGATTATATAGGATCAATGGACTGAGGTTCTGGTTAGATCCAAAGCTTGTTAAAGTTACTCTACAGAGAAATGAGTTAGAAAAGAGGTTGTCAGGGCTTCCCTGGTGGCGCAGTGGTTGGGAGTCCGCCTGCCAATGCAGGGGACGCGGGTTCGTGCCCCGGTCCGGGAGGATCCCACAGGCCGCGGAGTGGCTGGGCCTGTGGGCCATGGCCGCTGGGCCTGTGCGTCTGGAGCCTGTGCTCCGCAACGGGAGAGGCCACAGCAGTGAGAGGCCAGCGTACCAAAAAGAAAAGAGGTTGTCAGAGAATAGCATGGAGCAAATTGAGATTATGAAGCCATTGCAATTATTGGTAACGAGAAAGTCTAGGTTATAATTATGGGATGAGGAGCTAAGGTAGGGTCAAGATTATTAGAAGAGAGATGTGAAGGAACTAAGTGACCAGAGTGTTGGAAGGATCACCCACATGTTTATTGGCATTACCAAGAATTAAGATAGGAGTAGTGTACAGTGGGTCAGGAGATAAAACTAAGAAATGATGAACTGTGACCTGGGGGCCAGAAGACGGAAGTAATAAGGGAGGTAGTAGGGATAGTCTGATGACATGAGACTCACATCTGAGTATTTTTTAGGGAAGAGGGAGAGTGAGAATGCTCTAAAAGTGGTGATAAAGAATAGACCACATATTCCCCCCACCCTAACCCCAATCCTATGGGAGAAAAAACATCTTATCACTTGATAGTGTAGAAGTAGACTCAGGAGGGAGTCAGGTTTCGATTAGAGCAAGGAAGTGAGGGGAACCTTCAGAGAAGGTTGAGGATATAGAACAACTTGTTGATGATGGATCCATAAGTTCCAAGGGACATAGTGTTAGAGGTTTCAGAAGTTAGGGAGAAGTGGGAGAAAGGAATTAAATAGAGGGTGTGAGCAGTGTATGAATTCAAGTAGGAAATGATTAGGAAGGGGAGTCTGGGACTACTTGCAGTTTTAATATGAAATTAATTTTTGTGGGTTCACAGCAGATATTGGTGGCAAAACTGTGATTAGGAAGTAATGTTTTTAGGGCTTCCTCTTTTCCGTACAGATGAAAGCGAAGACATCTAGGAAGGGACAGTCTTACGGCAAACACAAAGAGTGCCCTCTTGGCCTCTGACAACAGAGATTAGATTCCTTGGAACTGCATTATATCTATACAGTGGCTTGGAGAAAATACTAGGTGCTCAATAAATGCTCACTGAAGGAATGAATGAAACAGGAATGAATGAAAACTTCCTTCTCGATCTCTCAGAGGTGTTAGCATGTTTACACCTGCAGATATTTCAGTGCATTTCCCAAAGCTACTCCTCGGTCCTTAACACCCATGGGATTTCCTTCTCTCTCCCTCTTGGAATTGGAAATTTGAGAGCAGCTGAACAACGTTTAAATTTATCAAACAGATTTCTCCTTTAAGTAAACACCACCCTAGGTGAGGAGGAGGGGAAGTTTTGTGACTTCCCAGTTCCTTTTCTTGAGAAAGTTAGATATTAAGTAACTTCCTGAAGCATTCAGTCTCCCGTCACTGCCCCACCCTCCTTCCTCTCCACCACCTCCCATTCCCTTGATCCACCTCTGCTAACCCTAGCCCAATCTTGTAAGATGGATAATAATTCATATATCCATTTTTGTGATCCCTATGTCACTACTGTTGCCTAAAGATCAGGTAGCATAGTACAATTATGACTATCATCACATATATACCAGATGAACTTTGAAATAAGATTAACATGATTACAATACTTTTAGTATTACTAGCCTTTGCATACACATGATTCAACCATGCCAAACATTATTAGATAGAAGAATAAAAACTACTACTTCTGACTTCTGACAGATCCCTCTTCAACAATTATATAATATCTCTTTCTGTTTCCCAAGTGTTTCTCTTCATTTCCTTAAAGTATGGCACTGTCAAATAACTGTAATAAAGTGGCTGCCCTGTGGTAATAGTGATATTACTATCATTAATAATGTTCAAGGAGTTTATTCATAAATAAGAAGAACTGAATCTGCATATAGCTCTGCTGCCCAAATTAACCCATCATATTCATTCATTTCCAATAAGTATTTATTGAGCACCTACTATGTATCAGTCACATGATATTTTTACCCTAGGTATATTTACCCAAAACCATGTTAGATAGTGAATTTTCCAATCCCTTTTTACCCTTTTCCAAAATATAACTTCTTATAAAATAGTTATATTTCAATAGCATTACTAAGTGAAATGATAAATATCATGCACAGTAAATTTTGAAGAAAAAAGTATATAGACACTTTAGTGCATTTCTCATTAACATTTAACTCTCAAGAGTCAGTGCTTAATCTAACCATTTGCCCAGACTTTATTAGAATGTTCTTCTTTTAACTCAACCTCCATAGGTTAACTCTTCTTTTTTTTTTTTTTTTTTTCCCGATACACAGGCCTCTCACTGTTGTGGACTCTCCCGTTGCGGAGCACAGGCTCCGGATGCACAGGCTTAGTGGCCATGGCTCACGGGCCCAGCCGCTCCGCTGCATGTGGGATCTTCCCAGACCAGGGCATGAACCCATGTCCCTTGCATCGGCAGGCAGACTCTCAACCACTGCGCCACCAGGGAAGCCCCATAGGTTAACTTTTTATGCTATTTGATTTATGTGCTTTGGTTTTGTCAGTCGTTAGCCTAAATAATTTTAAAAGCTCTTGAATAAGTGAGAATTAATCAAATGGTTATTTCAATTAATTCACTTTTCAGTTTTTCAAAATCATATTTCAAATGATTATGAAAAGTTTCTCAGATCTCTCTCTCTCTCTCTCTCTCACACACACATACACACAGACTCATACACATACACACATTAAAACACTGTAATTTAGATTTAACTTGTTTTTCATTCTAAAGTCCAGTATTAAGAATTTGATAGTCTAACCATTTCAAAATGCTTAATGTTAAAATTTTAAAACCATTAACACAGATGGCATGTTTTTCATTCCTGAGGGAAATGAGATTAAAATCTTTACTGCTGTTTAATTGAAAGAAATTTCAAGAGAATCCCTATTATTGGGCCATTTTCCCGGATTTATTTTCCAAAGGCAAGGTTTTAGCTTAAAATGACTATATTGCACACTGTTGTCTGTTTCTTTCATATTTCAAGAATATTGTTTCAATATATTTCAAGATATTGTTCAAACAGTTATTAAAGTTAAAGCATATTGCATTGCACCACTTTGATGCAACAGTAATTTCCAGTTTACTTAAGTGAAATTTAACTTCCTCATAAAATGTTAAAATATATCTATTAAGATATTACAATGTCAGATAAACCAATACCTATTTTTTCAATATTGTTCATATCAATAGAGACTTTAAGTATTTTAAATGTCAACAGTTATTAAATATACTCTTTCTGAAATAGAAATTAAATTTTTATAAAGTAAAAATTCCAATAACCATTAAGTGTATTGACACGAATATTAATGTTCATGTTTATTATTCTAAAATTGTTACAAAAGAAATAAAGTCCTTTGTTTAAAACAACTCTAATGAGAACAAAGTTGAAAGCAGACTTCCCAATTACAATTTACATTTTAATTTTGAAATAATATCCTTGAAAGTCTAACATTAGTTAGACTAAATTCATTTTTTAAAGATTAAATGCATTTTTTATCATTTTACATTATATATAATTTAAAAATAGTAACCTTATCCTACTTTGGTGATAGGCTGACATTTCTACTTATTATTATCTGTATTAGGTGCATTCTTTTAAGCCACTTCAAGTATTTTCGGAACAAGGCAAAGCATAAAATAAACAAATGCATTACATATATGGCTGACATTTTTTCTCCAACATGTCTAAATGCCTCGTGAGATCTCAAGAGCTGAAGATAAAAGCAAACACTACACAGTTCTATTTACCACAGTCTTTCATGGGAGTTGTAAGAAGCTGAAACAATACTTTGTTTTATATTCAAGTAGAAGGTGGTAAGATACTAAATTATTGCAATAAGCAATCTTACAGATAGGGTTTGAACATAACCAAAGATTATTAGCTTACAGAAGAGCTACAAGTTTGCTGTCACTTTTATTTTATTATTCTTTATGACAATACAAGCTTTACAAACACTTCTAGTTCTTACCAAGGCGTCCTCAACCAAGGCGTGACTGATCAAAATATCAAAAAAGAAAGCCAACTGTTTCTCCCACTCCCATCCCACTCCACCCTCTCACCATCCTCAGAAGCAATTCTGACCATAATCTCTCCCTCCCACACTACCAACCCATTCTCAATGCATTCCTAGGATTCTGCAACCACTAAAATCCTAAGGCTAATTAAAAATCAAGGCAGATATGATTAGTTGCCTATCGTTATTTCACCAATTCTTTATAGTTTATATATCAATATAAGAGACCTTGAGTTTTTTCCAGCAGCAGCATTTTCATAGAAGGTGGACTCTCCATCCAGGCCAGGACATGGACCATAATTGGCATAAGCCAGGAGTGTAAACTCATTCTCCTTTGTTAATGTTTGGTATGAGTCAGTTCTGGCTAGTTCTGAACAATGAGATGAGGGGAAATCTGTTGGGTGCACTTTGGGGAAGAATTTTGCTCAAAGAAAGATGAACCTATTTTTCTTCCTTGAAAGTTTGAAGATGAAGCCATCTTGCGACCATGAGGTGATAAGTCTGGAATAATAGGCCAACATTCTGAGGATGACAGAGAGGAGTGAGCCTGGATCATTGAGTTCCACATCTGGAACACCCTATTGGCAGGTTCCTTGTTTTCTGAGATAACTGAATGTCTTTATGGATTATGGATTATAGATTTAATGGCTGGGTAATCTGCTACTTGCAGCAGAAATCGTCTTAACTGATTTTTTGAAAATTAAAAGATGACACCTTGCCTGTTCCTCCTAACTTCAAGCATTATCTAAAGCCTTTTAATGACACCCCCTTTGAGGAGAAATGTTTTCATCTCCCATTCTTTTTCCTCTCTTATGCTGTGCACCTATTCTTGTTTCTAGCAAGATTTTGTTACTTGAAAGGAAGCTTTATGAAATTATAAAGAATTAAGTACATGCAAAGTCCCCATTGTAAGTACCCTTCCCCTACCATTGTGATACGCCAAGTTTTTAAGTATTCAGTCTCCTCCCAAACCCCACCACCAACATTAGAATGTGTTTTCAGAAAGGAATATTAGATAGTTATAACCTTAGTATGCTCTTAAAATAAGATGCTGGATTCCCGTATGCAGTGATTTTTCAACGTGTATACACAGATCATCTGCATCAGCAGCACCTGCAGGGCTCATTAAAACAGAGTACTCAGTCCCATCCTAGAACTGGTGAAACTGAAGTCTCTAAAGGTGGGACCCAGGAATATGTATTTTAACAAGTTCCCCCATTAAAGGTTGAGAACCACAGGCTTAAGGTGACTTATTTTGAATAGAGTTAGGTTAGAGGTAAAGGAGACTTTGAGATGCGATGCCTGAGATCCTTAAATAATCCTGAAGTGGGCCAGCTGGGGGTTTTCTTGGCCATTTGCCAAGTTCCTTGACCGTGAACATACGAACTTCTAAACTTTCATCAGGAAAGTACAGCACAGTAAGTCTTCCCCTTCTAATGAAGTTATTTATATAAATGATAACAAGGAAATAACATAGTTCATGGAACACTAATTTTTCTTTTAACTTACATTGGGTCACCTCTGATAGAAACTGCCTTTCAGTGCTCCACATGAGAAAGTAAAACTATTAATCAACGATTGTTAGGAAGGAAGCAACAACCAGTTTGTGGATATGGCTTTGTACCTAGACAAATCTCTTTTCTTTATGCCTCCCCTAAGATAAGTGGTCGGGCTGGGATAGAGAGCAGGGGATCTCTAATTTCTGGCGTTTTAAAATAGTTCAACCCTTAAGAAAAGAGACTTCATCACCAGAGGGTTCAGTAACTAGTATGAGTAATATTGCATATTCATTAATATTACATTGAGCAGACAATAAAGAGACTTTGCTTAAAAATAATTATGACTGACATCTGAAACTTTCACTCACTAGCTTACAAAATGACCAATTATTTCCAGGGATCTAGCAAGGAAAAGTAATTTCCCCAGATCATTGGCCAAAAAGTCCCCTAAAACACATGGCAATCAAGGAATTTGGTTGAGTTGCACCTGAGATGTAGATACCCGAATAACTTCACCAGTTTATCTCCATTGTTCTGCACCCTCTGGATCTTCAGAAGACTCAGGAGCTAAAAAGAAGGCCTCTCAAAAACGGAAGATGGGGACTTCCCTGGTGGCGTAGTGGTTAAGAATCCACCTGCCAGGCTTCCGGGAAGATGGCGGAAGAGTAAGACGTGGAGATCACCTTCCTCCCCACAGATACACCAGAAATACATCTACACATGGAACAACTCCTACAGAACACCTACTGAACGCTGGCAGAAGACCTCAGACCTCCCAAAAGGCAAGAAACCCCCCACGTACCTTGGTAGGGCAAAAGAAAAAAGAATAAACAGAGACAAAAGGATAGGGACGGGACCTGCACCAGTGGGAGGGAGCTGTGAAGGAGGAAATGTTTCCACACAGGAGGAAGGCCCTTCTCGGGCGGAGACTGCGGGTGGCGGAGGGAGAAAGCTTTGGAGCCGCGGAGGAGAGCACAGCAACAGGGGTGCGGAGGGCAAAGCGGACAGATTCCTGCACAGAGGATCAGGGCCGACCGGCACTCACCAGCCCGAGAGGCTTGTCTGCTCACCCGCCGGGGCGGGCGGGGCTGGGAGTTGAGGCTCGGCTTCGGTCGGAGCGCCGGGAGAGGACTGGGGTTGGTGGCGTGAACACAGCCTGCAGGTGGTTACTGCGCCACGGCCAGCCGGAAGGGAGTGCGGGGAAAAGTCTGGACCTGCCGAAGAGGCAAGAGACTTTTTCTTACCTTTTTGTTTCCTGGTGCGCGAGGAGAGGGGATTAAGAGCGCTGCTTAAAGGAGCTCCAGAGACGGGCGCGAGCCGCAGCTAAAAGCGCAGACCCCAGAGACGGGCATGAGACGCTAAGGCTGCTGTTGCCGCCACCAAGAAGCCTGTGTGCGAGCACAGGTCACTATCCACACCCCGCTTCCGGGGAGCCTGTGCAGCCCGCCACTGCCAGGGTCCCGGGATCCAGGAACAACTTCCCACAGGAGAATGCACGGCGCGCGCCAGGCTGGTGCAACGTCACGCCGGCCTCTGCCGCCGCAGGCTCGCCCCGCCCTCCATGCCCAGCCCTCCCCACCCCCCCACCCCCCCCCCCCCGGCCTGAGTGAGCCAAAGCCCCCGAATCAGCGGCTCCTTTAACCCCGTCCCGTCTGAGCGAAGAACAGACACCCTCAGGCGACCTACACGCAGAGGTGGGGCCAAATCCAAAGCTGAGCCCCTGGGAGCTGTGAGAACAAAGAAGAGAAAGGGAAATCTCTCCCAGCAGCCTCAGAAGCAGCGGATTAAAGCTCCACAATCAACTTGATGTACCCTGCATCTGTGGAATACATGAACAGACAACCAATCATCCCCAATTAAGGAGGTGGACTTTGAGAGCAAGATTTATTATTTTTTCCCCTTTTCCTCTTTTTGTGAGTGTGTATGTGTATGCTTCTGTGTGAGATTTTGTCTGTATAGCTTTGCTTCCACCATCTGTCTTAGGGTTCTATCTGTCCATTTTTTTTTAATTTTTTTCTTAATAATTATTTTTTATTTTAATAACTTTATTTTACTTTATCTTCTTTCATTCTTTCCTTCCTTCCCTCCTTTAGACAACGAATCATCCCAAATTGAGGAGGTGGACTTTGAGAGCAAGATTTATGATATTTTTCCCCTTTTCCTCTTTTTGTGAGTGTGTATGTGTATGCTTCTGTGTGAGATTTTGTCTGTATAGCTTTGCTTCCACCATTTGTCCTAGGGTTTTATCTGTCCATTTTATTTTTGCTTTTTTAATTTTTTTCTCTTAATAATTATTTTTTTATTTTAATAACTTTATTATATTTTACCTTATTTTATTTTACTTTATCTCCTTTCTTTTTTTCCTTCCTTCCCTCCTTCCTTTCTTCCTCCCTCCCTCCCTCCTTTCTTTCTTTCTTTCTCTCTCTCTTTCTACTTCTACTAATTCTTTCTTTCTACTTTTTCTCCCTTTTATTCTGAGCCGTGTGGATGAAAGGCTCTTGGTGCAGCAGCCAGGAGTCAGTGCTGTGCCTCTGAGGTGGGAGAGCCAACTTCAGGACACTGGTCCACAAGAGACCTCCCAGCTCCACATAATATCAAATGGTGAAAATCTCACAGACATCTCCATCTCAACACCAGCACCCAGCTTCACTCAACGACCAGCAAGCTACAGTGCTGGACATCCTATGCCAAACAACTAGCAAGACAGGAACACAACCCCACCCATTAGCAGAGAGGCTGCCTAAAATCATAATAAGTCCACAGACACCCCAAAACACACCACCAAACGTGGACCTGCCCACCAGAAAGACAAGATCCAGCCTCGTCCACCAGAACACAGACACTAGTGCCCTCCACCAGGAAGCTTACACAACACACTGAACCAACCTTAGCCACTGGGGACAGACACCAAAAACAACGGGAACTACGAACCTGCAGCCTGCAAAAAGGAGACTCCAAACACAGTAAGATAAGCAAAATGGGAAGACAGAAAAACACACTGCAGATGAAGGAGCAAGATAAAAACCCACCAGACATAACAAATGAAGAGGAAATAGGCAGTCTACCTGAAAAAGAATTCAGAATAATGATAGTAAAGATGATCCAAAATCTTGGAAATAGAATAGACAAAATGCAAGAAACATTTAACAAGGACCTAGAAGAACTAAAGATGAAACAAACAACGATGAACAACACAATAAATGAAATTAAAAATACTCTAGATGGGATCAATAGCAGAATAACTGAGGCAGAAGAACGGATAAGTGACCTGGAAGATAAAATAGTGGAAATAACTACTGCAGAGCAGAGTAAAGAAAAAAGAATGAAAAGAACTGAGGACAGTCTTAGAGACCTCTGGGACAACATCAAATGCACCAACATTCGAATTATAGGGGTTCCAGAAGAAGAGAAAAAGAAAGGGACTGAGAAAATATTTGAAGAGATTATAGTTGAAAACTTCCCTAATATGGGAAAAGAAATAGTTAATCAAGTCCAGGAAGCACAGAGAGTCCCATACAGGATAAATCCAAGGAGAAATACACCAAGACACATATTAATCAAACTGTCAAAAATTAAATACAAAGAAAACATATTAAAAGCAACAAGGGAAAAACAACAAATAACACACAAGGAAATTCCTATAAGGTTAACAGCTGATCTCTCAGCAGAAACTCTGCAAGCCAGAAGGGACTGGCAGGACATACTTAAAGTGATGAAGGAGAAAAACCTGCAACCAAGATTACTCTACCGAGCAAGGATCTCATTCAGATTTGATGGAAAAATTAAAACCTTTACAGACAAGCAAAAGCTGAGAGAGTTCAGCACCACCAAACCAGCTTTACAACAAATGCTAAAGGAACTTCTCTAGGCAAGAAACACAAGAGAAGGAAAAGACCTACAATAACAAACCCAAAACAATTAAGAAAATGGGAATAGGAACATACATATCGATAATTACCTTAAATGTAAATGGACTAAATGCTCCCACCAAAAGACACAGATTGGCTGAATGGATACAAAAACAAGACTCATATATTTGCTGTCTACAAGAGACCCACTTCAGACCTAGAGACACATACAGACTGAAAGTGAGATGATGGAATAAGATATTTCATGCAAATGGAAACCAAAAGAAAGCTGGAGTAGCAATTGTCATATCAGACAAAATAGACTTCAGTGCAATCCATATCAAACTACCAATGACATTTTTCACAGAACTAGAACAAAAACTTTCACAATTTGTATGGAAACACAAAAGACCCCAAATAGCCAAAGCAATCTTGAGAATGAAAAACGGAGCTGGAGGAATCAGGCTCCCTGACTTCAGACTATACTACAAAGCTACAGTAATCAAGACAGTATGGTACTGGCACAAAATCAGAAAGATCAATGGAACAGGATAGAAAGCCCAGAGATAAATCCACGCACATATGGTCACCTTATCTTTGATAAAGGAGGCAGGAATGTACAGTGGAGAAAGGACAGCCTCTTCAGTAAGTGGTGCTGGGAAAACTGGACAGGTACATGTAAATGTATGAGATTAGATCACTCCCTAACACCGTACACAAAAATAAGCTCAAAATGGATTAAACACCTAAATGTAAGGCCAGAAACTATCAAACTCTTAGAGGAAAACATAGGCAGAACACTCTATGACATAAATCACAGCAAGATCCTTTTTGACCCACCTCCTAGAGAAATGGAAATAAAAACAAAAATAAACAAATGGGACCTAATGAAACTTCAAAGCTTTTGCACAGCAAAGGAAACCATAAACAAGACCAAAAGACAACCCTCAGAATGGGAGAAAATATTTGCAAATGAAGCAACTGACAAAGGATTAATTTCTAAAATTTATAAGCAGCTCATGCAGCTCAATAACAAAAACCAAACAACCCAATCCAAAAATGGGCAGAAGACCTAAATAGACATTTCTCCAAAGAAGATATACAGACTGCCAACAAACACATGAAAGAATGCTCAACATCATTAATCATTAGAGAAATGCAAATCAAAACTACAATGAGATATCATCTCACACCAGTCAGAATGGCCATCATCAAAATATCTACAAACAATAAATGCTGGAGAGGGTGTGGAGAAAAGGGAACCCTCTTGCACTGCTGGTGGGAATGTAAATTGATACAGCCACTGTGGAGAACAGTATGGAGGTTCCTTGAAAAACTACAAATAGAACTACCATATGACCCAGCAATCCCACTACTGGGCATATACCCTGAGAAAACCATAATTCAAAAAGAGTCATGTACCAAAATATTCATTGCAGCTCTTTTTACAATAGCCCGGAGATGGAAACAATCTAAGTGTCCATCATCAGATGAATGGATAAAAGAAGAGGTGGCACATATATACAATGGAATATTACTCAGCCATAAAAAGAAACGAAATTAAGCTATTTGTAATGAGGTGGATAGACCTAGAGTCAGTTATACAGAGTGAAGTAAGTCAGAAGAGAAAGACAAATACCATATGCTAACACATGTATATGGAATTTAAGGAAAAAAAATGTAATGAAGAACCTAGGGGTAAGACAGGAATAAAGACACAGACCTACTAGAGAATGGACTTAAGGATATGGGGAGGGGGAAGGGTAAGCTGTGACAAAGCGAGAGAGAGGCACGGACATATATACACTACCAAACGTAAGGTAGATCACTAGTGGTAAGCAGCCGCATAGCACAGGGAGATCAGCTCGGTGCATTGTGACCACCTAGAGGGGTGGGTTAGGGAGGGTGGGAGGGAGGGAGACTCAAGAGGGAAGAGACATGGGAACATATGTATACATATAACTGATTCACTTTGTTATAAAGCAGAAACTAACACACCATTGTAAAGCAATTATACTCCAATAAAGATGTAAAAAAAAAAAAAAGAATCCACCTGCCAATGCAGGGGACATGGGTTCGATCCCTGGTCTGGGAAGATCTCACATGCTGTGGAGCAACCAAGCCCGTGTGCCACAACTACTGAGCCTGCACTCTAGAGCCTGCGAGCCACAACTACTGAGCCCGTGTGCCACAACTACTGAAACCCGTGCGCCTAGCGCCTGAGCTCCACAACAAGAGAAGCCCCCATAATGAGAAGCCCGAGCACTGCAAGGAAGAGTAGCCCCAGCTTGCTGCAACTAGAGAAAGCCTGCGCAGCAAGGAAGACCCAGCGCAGCCATAAATTAATTAATTAATTAACTTTTTTTAAAAAAACAGAAGACAGCCTGGACCCTAGAGAATAGTGGAAGACAAAGGGCAGACAGGTGTGATGAGTTATGGAGGTTGCCAACTCAAGGGCTCAGATGAGGACAAATCTATCTATTATATAGAAGAAATGAGCCAGAGGTAATTGACCATATCAAAATAGAAAGAGCATAGAGCCTCTCAAATCTAGCCCAGCCAAAAGGCACCATGCGAGAAGATGGCTCAATGTGGATGAGTCTTCAAAATTTTTAAGGGAAGCTAGAAAACTGAATGTTTATGTGAAAGCTCCTCATTTCTAAACAGTGGCTCAAAAGAATTTTAAACACTGTGTGTGCCAACAAAACACATTTTCAGGGTTGAATTTCACCTATGAGCATGCAGTTGCAACCACAGGGTTTTGCCTTCAAAGGTAAAATAGCAGAGTAAAAGACTATTGAGGTTTCCAACTTAACCGGGAAGGGTCGAGTTAGGTATATTTTGGAAATTATTGTGTTGTTTTTGTTTTTGTTTTTTTCTGCTTTTCTGAGCACATGACATTGGCCCTAATTTACCTGAAAGTTTGAATCATCCATTGCCCTGGGGTAAAGATTAGGAATTTTCACAGAAAAAATTCAAAGAGAAAGACCAAGGTAATATTCAGCTTCTGATATTCAAAAATGGTTTTCCTCTGTCTGCAATGCCAGCAAGCAGTAAGCAGCCACAGGTGGATGTGATGACCAGATAATAGATTTATGTTCTAAGTAGTTACTCTCCCCACATATTATTTAAGTGAGCCACAGAGAATTCAGCATGATTTTCCATTCAATGATACTTCTATAAAATAGAACTCTCTTCTAATGCAGAAAAGTCTAGGTAATTACTTACGTTGCATCTAGTAGGTAGCAGCAGGGCAATGTTAGTCCCAGTGAGCAGGTAGTAAGAGAGTCAGGCAAAGGAGCCATTTCTGGTATCAGCAATTCAGGAGTTTAAGTTTCAAGGTGAACAGAAATCTAGAAACAGGAAGTCACGTCAGAGCCAAGACAAGAGGCCCAGTCACCACAGGACAAAGTAGATTGGAATCACCAAGCCTCAAAAGTCAATGGAAGTAAGATCTAGAACTGCCCTATCCAACATGGTAGCCTCTAGCCACATGTGGCTAGTGAGCATTTAAATGTGTCTGGTCTGAATTGAAATGGGCTATAAACCTAAAACATACACTGGAGTTAGAAGGTGTTATGAAAGAGAATGTAAAATGTCTCATTAATCATTTTTTTATTTTAATTGTTGAAATGATAGTATTGAATATTTTAGGTATATTGGGTTAAATAAAATATAGTTAAAACTCATTGCACCTGTTTTGGGGTTTTGGGTTTTTTGTTTTAGTTTTTTTACTTTTTTAGTGTGTCTACTAGAAAAATTTAAAGTAACATATGTATCTCATATTGTATTTCTGTTAGTCCAAAAGTCAGAACCCCAGAGTCACCCTTCTGGCAAGCATGCAGTCCACACTCTTCTACACTTCCTGATGAAGTATGGAAGGAGGCTTTGCCCTGTGGCAAAGCTGGAGGGCCACTTTAGTTCTTCACACACAGAAAGGGAAGTTAGAGAAATAGAGAACGCTAGTGAAAAGTATACCTGATTATGGTTACTAGAATGATAGAAGAGCTGAGATAATAAGAAAGGTTTATAAAATTTAAAAAAGAAAATTTAAAGCAAAATTAAAAGAAATATAAACACTGAAGTATAAGATTATTAGTATTTGATAGGCTTTATTTTTTAGAGCAGTTTTAGATTCACAGCAATATGGAACAGAAGGTACAGAAATTTCCCATATACACCCTGCCTGCACACATGCACAGCCTCCCTCATTATCAACATCCCACACCAGAGGGGTACATTTGTTACAAATGATGTGCCTACATTGACACATCATAATCCTCCAACTTCCATAGTTTATATTAGGGTTCACTCTTGATGTACATTCTGTGGATTGGACAAATTTATAATGGCATGCATCCACCACTATAGTATCATACAGAGTAGTTTCACTGCCCCCCAGATCCTCTGTGCTCTGCCTATTCATTCCTTCCTTCCCCACCAACCTTTGCCAGCCACTGATCTTTTTACTGTCTTTATAGTTTTACCTTTCCCAGAATGTCATATAGTTGGAATCATACAGTGTATAGCCTTTTCAGGCTGACTTCTTTCACTTAGCAATATGTATTTAAGTTTCCTCTATGTCTTCTCAGGGTTTGAGAGCTCCTTTGTTTTTAGTGCTGAGTAATATTCTATTGTTTGGACGTACCACAGTTAACTTATCCATTTATCTACTGAAGGACATCTTGGTTGCTTCCAAGTGTTGGCCATTATGAATAAATCTTTTCTAAACTCCATGTGCGAGTTTTTGTGTGGACATAAATTTTCAACTCCTTTGGGTAAATACCAAGGAGCATGATTGCTGGATCATATAAGTGTATGTTTAGTTTTGTGAGCAACCACCAAACTGTCTTGCAAAGTGGCAGTACCATTTATCATTCCCATTGAATGAACTCTCATTTGTTGAATAAATGAAGAAGGTGTGGTATATTTGTTTACAATGGAATAATATTCAGCCATGAGAAAGAATGAAAGTTTGCCATTTACAGCAACACAGGTGGACCTAGAAAGTATTATGCTAGGTGAAATAAGTCAGACAGAGAAAGACAAATACTGTACAGCTTCACTTATATGTGGAATCAAAAGACAAAACAAATGAACAAACATAACAATATAGAAACAGAGTCATAGATCCAGAGCAATGAATGAGAGTTCCTATTGCTCCACATCTTGCCAGGACTTGACTTTATTAATGTTCTGAATGTTGACTATTCTAATGGGTGTGTAGTATTATCTCTTTGTTGTATGGATACCTTTGTCACCAATCTTTTAGACTACTACATCACTAGTCAATATAACCAAACCTGAGGCTTTCATGGGGTGACCTGGGAATAACAGTTGGTCCATAGCTTGTTCTTGGTTCCAAGATCTCTAGCCAGGCTGGCTCAACGCCAAAAATCAAAACAAAACAAAACCCCCAAAACTATTATATCCATCCTTCTGCTAGAATTTTTGTTCACCAAAATCTTCACCCCAACATGGAGCACCTCTTTCTTATCATATATTATTAAAGATTTAATATTTCTTTTAAAATAAAATCTAGACCACTTACCATAGTTACATAATTTAGTCCCTGCCTACTGCTACAGCCTTGCTGTCCACCCCTCATTCACTATGTCACTGACATACTGGAATAAATGGCAGAATCATTCCCATCCAGAAACTTTGCCCTTCCTTTTTCCTCTACCTGGAATAGTCATCTCTCAAATCTTTGTATGGTTGACTCCTTGTCATTCAGGTTTCGACTCAAATGTTACCTCTTTAAAGAGGCTTTTCTTGTGATATTGCTCTCATCACTCTCTATCTCATTACCCTATTTTACTTTCTTCAAAACAATTATCACTGTCTGAAATGCCCTTACTTTTGACATATTTATTGTTAGCTTCCCCACTCTTCCCTCAACTGTAAACTCCACAAAAGCAGGAACCTGTTCACTGCTGTATCTTTATTGCAGGGTTATCACAAACAGTTGTATAGATCGTGTACTGCACAATCAGGTCATAGTCTATGTGTGTACATACATGGCACCTTGCTCTCTAGGTGCCTGGCACATAGTAGGTGTTCAATAAACATCCAATAAAGTGAATGAAAAGTTGACTTTATCCTTCAAGATCCCCTACAATTCCTTCAGCTCCCTCTGTTTATTTGTGACCCAGGAGGATAAAATTGAAATATTAATATAGAAAAAAATGATTTCTAGACTAGAAAATTCTTTCCAAGTCTTTTTCAAATCAACGAATTCCCTGGCATCTAAATTCTAAGTCTGAACCTGTTTATTCTAGTTTGGAAAAGCCTTCAGACATTACCCCCAACCTGACACAGGACCTATGTTATTCTCATTTTATTATCAGAAACTTCATCTTTTCATAATTGCTCTTGTTAGCTGAAAGATCCTGGCAAGTTTGAACTCATAGTACTCACTATTGATATCACTCATTTGGGAATTTTTTCGTGAGTTGCCATGTGAAATTTCTCCTACTTTTGTATATATTACCATCTAGCCCTTTGTTTTTTCATCTAACTTTTCATAGTGTGCTCCAGTCTGCCTTTCTGCATTTTGTTGAGGTAACACACTGATTATTTCACTTTAAATTCTGTAGACTATTAGTCAAATGTCTCACACACAGTAGGTCCTCCATATCAAATGCTAACTTGAGCTGGTTTAACTTTTTTATGGCTGAATTTCTGATTCAGAATAAAATCTTTAAAAGAGACCAGGCTCCCTTTCTCGAGATATATCAATAAAAACACTTAAATATATGCCTCCAACTGTTAATAATGTTTATTTAGAGGTCACTGGATTATGGTGGGTTTTTTTCTTTCTGAAATTTTCCAACTTTTCTCATTGAGTTTAGAAAAATTTTCAGTTGGAAAAATAATGGAAGTACATTATGTTTTTTAAAGGCAATACCATAATTAAACATGTCAGAACTAGGTTTTAAAGACTTAAGTCCCGCTCAGGAGTCAGGAGGTTCTATTCCTGAGTCCAGGCCTTCCCCTTTGTTGCCTATGAATGTGGTTGCAGAGTTTGCCAGAGGGGGAAAAAAGGTTGGGAGATGGAGCAATCACTGCAGGTCAGACTGAACTTAAGCAGAGAGAGGCTGGAGAAACAGTTCGAGGCTGGAAATAAGAAGGCCATTTTATTTCATTTAATTCATCTTACTGAGCACTTACTACATGCCAGCCATTTTCAAATTTATGATCTTACTTTAACCCTTATACTACTCTATATAAGGTATTTATACACCCATTTTCAGATGGGGCAAGTAACTTTCTCAGAAATACAAATGATTTGCACTAGGTCACACAGCAAGTAAGTAACAGAGATGAGCCTCAGCTTCACAATGGTTCCTCACAAGATTCAAGCAAGAGAAGCTTGTGGTTCAGTACTAAGGTGACAATTGTTAAGTTTCCAGAGTGATGCTGCTTGGAAAAATCTTGGTGCACTTTGCTTAGCTAAGTTCAGGCATTTTAAAGGAGCCCATCAAACCAGATTAAATAGTTACCTACATTATGTTCATGCACTAGCAAGCAAGTAGGAGATATAAGGATTCCTGGGATTCAGACTCCACAGGCCTTGCTCAGTCATCACATTTATTCATATTTGCCTAAATCACAGGGTGGGGCTGGGAGGATGGGGAGCTCATAGATTTGCAAGCTTCTACTCTGCCAGTCTATGTAAATGTAAAGAACTGGCCAAGAGCCCAGTCTTTGGAGTAAGGCAATCTCAAGTAAATTCTGTGTTCTGTTTCTTCCTAGCTGGTTGACACTTAGTCCAGGTACTTAATCTCTCTGATGCTTAATTTCCTTCTCTGTATAAAGGAGAAAACAGTAGTGATTATCTCATAGCTTTTAAGGAGTAAATGAGATAATATATGTATAGCATTTAGTTCAGTACATGACATATTGTAAGTATTAGATTCATGTTAGTCATTATGATCATCTCATTAATTCCTCATTGTGTTCAGCCCTGACTAGTTTCTCTTTCTGGTGATGACAGCCAATTTTAGTGCTCTGCCATCTCCTGAGTCAAGGCCATTGCCCCTCCAGCGCTGGTTCCAGCTCAGATGTGTGAGGTGAAGAAAATGTTACCCTTGTGGTTGGCCTGAGTGCCTCAGTTGCTGCTTCTTTTCTGTTTAGTTATGTCATAGGAGGAGGCAAAGTCCAGGGAAAGTATAGTTGTTTAAGATCTCAGGATTCACAGCCAGATTGCTTGGTTCTGCCAGTTACTTAACCTCTGTTCTTCAGTTTCCTCATCTGTAAAATGGTGATAATAAGAGTACCTACCACCTTACTACTAGTTTTAGTTTGGGAGGGTTAAATGATTAATTCAGGAAACATGCTTAGGACAGTGCTGAGTGCATAGAATGCTCAATAAATGATAGGTTGTGCTATTACTTACAATTTGCATGTGAACAAATTGAGATTCAGAATTATATATCTGGTAAGTGTCAGAGCTGTGATTTGAATCCAAGTCAGTACAGTGCCAAAGTCTAAGCCCCTGTTACTAATCATAACCACTTTTTCAGGGAAACAAAATATGTACTTATTATTTTAAATTGTATAGTTTGTTCAAATAAAATGTTTATAAATAAATACATGTATGAATAGATATTGTATATACATATATTGGGTTGGCAAAAACATTCATTCAGTTTTTTACGTAAGATGGCTCTACAGTGCTTAGGTGTCTTTAACTTCATTCGAAACAATTTTGTTAGATTGTATTGTGACAGCTGTCATATCAGCGTGCATTAAAAAAAAAAAAACTTATCAGAATTGGTGAATTTTTGTGTAGCCATTTGAATATTGAAGATGGAAGGAAAAAAGCAACATTTTCAGCATATTATGCTTTATTATTTCAAGAAAGGTAAAAACGCAACTGAAATGCAAAAAAAGATTTGTGTAGTGTATGGGGAAGGTGCTATGACTGATCGAACGTGTCACAAATGGTTTGCGAAGTTTTGTGCTGGAGATTTCTCACTGGAAAATGCTCCACAGTCCGGTAGAACAGTTGAAGTTGATAGCAATCAAATTGAGATAATAATTGAGAACAATCAATGTTATACCATGCTGGAGATAGCCTCATACTCAAAATATCCAAATCAAGTGTTGAAAATCATTTGCACCACCTTAGTTATGTTAATCGCTTTGATGTGAGGGTTTCACATATGTTAAGTGAAAAAAACCTTCTTGACCATATTTCAGCAAGCGATTCTCTACTTAAACATAAGGAAAACGTTCCATTTTTAAAACAAATTGTGACGGGCAATGAAAAGTGGTTACTGTACCAAAATGTGGAACAGAAGAGATCGTGGGGCAAGCGAAATCAACCACCACCAACCACACCAAAGCCCAGTCTTCATCCAAAGAAGGTGATATTGTGTATATGGTGGGATTGGAAGGGAGTCCTCTATTATGAGCTCCTTCCGTTAAACCAAACAATTAATTCCAAGAAGTACTGCTCCCAATTAGACCAACTAAAGGCAGCACTTGACGAAAAGTGTCCAGAATTAGTCAACAGAAAACGCATGATCTTCCGTCAGGATAACGCAAGACCACATGTTTCTTTGATGACCAGGCAAAAACTGTTACAGCTTGGCTGGGAAGTTCTGACTCATCCGCTGTATCCACCAGACATTGCACCTTCGGATTTCCATTTATTTCAGTCTTTACAAAATACTCTTAAATGGAAACAATTTCAATTCCCTGGAAGACTGTAAATGGCACCTGGAACAGTTCTTTGCTCAAAAAGATAAAAAGTTTTGGGAAGATGGAATTATGAAGTTGCCTGAAAATGGCAGGAGGTAGTGGAACAAAATGGTGAATACGTTGTTTAATAAAGTTCTTGGTGAAAATGAAAAATGTGTCTATTACTTTTACCTAAAAACCGAAGGAACCTTCTGGCCAACCCAGTATATGTATTTATATTGTGTTAATTTTAAACAGTAGGTTTTTTCCCCCAAAATAAATCTCACGTTGAATTCCAATAACATTATGAAGCAGACAAGGTGTGGTTGAAGGGACAAGTAGATGCAAGCAGAAAGTGGGAAGATCATGGGTGGGTCTGTGGCCTTCCCCAGGCCTTTCCATCATGATCAGAAGTCCCTTCTCCAGGCTGGGTTTGAGAAACAGCATTAGTTTTCTATTGCTGCCATAACAAATCACCACAAATTTAGTGACTTAAAGCAACACAAACTTATCATCTTAAAGTTCTGTAGGTCAGAAGTCTGGCACGGGTCAAAATCAAGATGTCAGAAGAACTGCATTCCTTTTTGGAGGCTCTAGGGGAGAATCTGTCTCCTTTCTTCTTCCAAATTCTAGTGGCTGTCTGCATTCCTTGGTTCATGGCTCACTTCTTCCATTGTCAAAGCCAGCAACAGGGGGTGGAGTTCTTCTCACATCACGTCTCTCTGACCCTTCTCCTGTTGTGAACTTTCTCTCCAATTTTAAGGATTCACATGATTACATTGGGCCTACTGGGATAACCCAGGATCATCTTCTCATCTTAAAGTTTATAGATTTGATCACATCTGCAAAGTGTGGGATTAGGGCATGAACATCTTTGGTAGGCTAGGGGCAGTATTCTGCCTACCACAGCTCCACAGAACACAGCATTTTGAAAGCCACAGTATTAGGGTAAACATTACTAACTTTTTTTCTAGTTACTGAGGGTTGATGACGTTTTAGTGGATTACAGAAAAGTGAATCATACACAAACTGATTTTTTCACATTAATATATATTTTTAAAAGATGTCACATAGTAAAATGGGGGGAAAAAGGAAGGCAGTACAGTCCAGGTTTTAAGCTAAGTACAAAAATATTTATTTTGGGCTTCCCTGGTGGCGCAGTGGTTGAGAATCTGCCTGCCAATGCAGGGGACACGGGTTCGAGCCCTGATTTGGGAAGATCCCACATGCCGCGGAGCAACTGGGCCTATGAGCCACAACTACTGAGCCTGCGCGCCTGAAGCCTGTGCTCCCAACAAGAGAGGCCACGACAGTGAGAGGCCCGCACACCGCGATGAAGAGGGGCCCCTGCACAACGATGAAGAGTGGCCCCCGCTTGCCACAACTAGAGAAAGCCCTCGCACAGAAACGAAGACCCAACACAGCCAAAAATAAATAAATAAATTTTAAAAAAATTTATTTTGGCTGGCTAATTACAAAAGTTATGAAGCTAGTTACAAAGGATACAAATTACATTTAGCATGATTTTATTTATTTGTATTTATTTATACCCTGTCTTATTCTACAAATATTATTTAAGGCAGATAGGCTTTAAAAGTTTGCCATTTATGCACACTGCATTTAGCCAATAGGAGAGAAAATTGTTTTATTTATGGTTAGTATTTCTACAAAAAAGGAAGACATTTACAGGTGCTTTCTTTCACCAAAAATGCATGGCATATATAATTATTTGTGAAATATTAAACTGTGTATTACTTGATATTTCTCATCAACTGAACAACAACAGAAAAAAGCATGGCTCTCATTCATATTAGCTTGAAAGAAATTTACCACATCTTACAGATATACAATATGTGCCTTTAGAAAGGTTATGCCTCTACTGCATGATATCACTTACATATGGAATCTAAAAAAATAATACAAATGAATGTATATGCAAAACAGAAACAGACTTGCAGGTACAGAAAACAAACTATATATATAGTTTACAAACTACACAATGATAACCAAAGGGGAGAAGGAAGGGGGGAGGGGAAAATTAGGGGAATGGGATTAAGAACTACTATGTATAAAATAGATAAGCAGCAAGGATATACTGTATAGCACACGGAATCATAGCCATTATCTTGTAATAACTTTCAATGGAGCATTATCTGTAAAAAAAACTGAATCGCTATGCTGTACACCTGAAACTAATATAATATTGTTAGTCAACTATACTTCAATTTTAAAAAAAACAAAGAAAGGTTATGCCTACATGGCAATTCTTCTCTCCTGCGAACAGTCCATGAAGGAAATATCGTATGCTTTCAAGAGCTCCAGAGAAGGTGGCCTGCAGAGTTGACTAATCTCTGTTCACTCATTAAGGGCTCTCTGTTGCCACCCATGCCCACAGCTTCTTCTCATCATTTCTGCCCTTTCTAACCTCTGCCACTTCTGCAGTTACTACCTTTACTCTCCCATCTTCTTTCTTCTCTAACTCCCTCCACTAATCCCCTGCTTCATGGATTTAACAAGCAAAAGTTAGCAAAATTGCTTTTATGGGCAGGATTAATCAATCAGAGTACTCTGGTGGTTTTTTGTTTTGTTTGTTTGCTGGTTGGTGTGGTCAATCCAACCATCATGCTGCAGAAGGCATAAACATAAGCTCTGATTTGACACTTTCTCTGCAATGTTTACTTTAATTATGGGCTAAGAGTTGTACCTGAAGATTCAGAGTTGTTGAAGGATGGATGTTGGATAGGCAAGGATTTACAGTAACTATATCAGAATAACAAACCAGTTCCAGATAAATTATTATGCTAAAAAAAGAACTGCACAAGTGCTAAAGAAAAACTTAATGATTTGAACACTTTCCCAAATATTAATTGGCCCTAAAATATGTATAAAAACAACGCACAAAGTATCAATTAGAAGCATGACAGGCATACATTATAAGCCTAAACCCATCTTTTTCTCTCTAAATCATTCATCAAAAAACAATTCTTCATTGATTAGTACAGACCGACAACAAAAATAAAGGGCCGATTAATTTTTTAAAGAAATCTATCTATTAAAAATATATGCTACCTTATCTTTTTAATTTGGTAAAATAAGCTAAAATTGGACTTAAGTTTACCATAACAATTAGTTATGCTTAACAGAAGCATTCACTGAGATAGCATACCATTGTTAGAAAAAGAGAGCCTGCAATGATACTATAGACACTATTTTTTTTAAAAAAGTGAGGAAATATTTCTTTAAAAATACTGTGGTGTTAAAGAGATGTGGTTCTAAAAGGTAGCGCGATATTCACAGGATGAATTAAGAATGTTACCAAAATAATTAGATAGCAATTTTGGCTAGGTATTAAAAGTTATATAGTAATGGATTACTTTCAAATAGGATTCCTATCTGGTCACTGTAGAAGAAACCTAAATCAGGCATAATTAACTTGAATCAAATGTACACAAAAACTTCTTTGCCATATGGTTCATTATTACCTTATATGGATTTTTAAAAATAAATTTATTTATTTTTTGGCTGCATTGGGCCTTTGTTGCTGCGCGCGGGCTTTCTCTAGTTGTGGTGCGTGGGCTCTAGGCGCGTGGGCTTCAGTAGTTGTGGCACGAGGGCTCAGTAGTTGTGGCTTGTGTGCTCTAGAGCACAGGCTCAGTAGTTGTGGCGCATGGGCTTAGTTGCTCCGCGGCCTGTGGGATCTTCCCAGACCAGGGCTCAAACCCGTGTCTCCTGCATTTGCAGGCAATCTGCTGTGCCACCAGCGAAGTCCCCTTGCATGGATTTTAAATCAAACTCTATACCAAGGAAATTAAAGCAACTTACAAATAAAGGCCAGAATAACTAAGTCAGCCTATGAGGTAGTCCTATTTCTCATCAGCATTATAACAGGAAACATTTTTATTTTTTAAAAGTATACTGTGGTGTTATATAATACTATGTCGCAGACACTAGCATGGATATTAATGTCAGAGTATCTACCTAAAAAAATAGTAATTCTGAAGATTAAATATGAATCCAGATTGGTACCTTATGGATCATGTGTCCTTAGTTCTCGGTACAGCGTCAACCAAGCTCAACAAGTATTTGGTGAATTTGTCACCAAGTGGTTTAACTTTCAGTGTTACTCCTATGGACAGATGCTAAATAAAAGCCAAAACCAGAGAACTGTTTTTCACATTTTAATCAGACCTTCACATTTAGAGGAACTTAGATGAATGGATTCGTCAAATCTATATTTGTGTTATTAACAACATCTTTGAATAATTAAAATGTAACCATTTCAAACTGAATTACATTTATAAATACATAATTCTACCTGGATTTTTTCAAGTGACTTCCAGCTGGTACTTATTTTCTTACACTCTACAGCTAATCCATTCTTCAATCCTGTCAGCTCTATCTTCAAAATATATCCAGACTCTGACGCCTTTCCTCCACCTCCAATAATCCAATCACCTTTGCCTCCCATCTAGAGTACCCAAGTGACTTCCTGACTGGTCTCCCTGCTTCCACCCTTATCCCCTAAATACAGCAGACAGCGTGATCCTTTTAAAATATGTCATATCATGTTACTCCTCTGCTTATAACTATTCACTGGCACCCCATCTCACTGAGAATGAACCCAACGACCTACAAGCACCAAACAATTCTGACACTGGCTACGAATCCAACCTCATCTCCTACCATTTCATTCCTTGCAAACTCTCCTTCACACTCCTTGCTTTTCTCTAAGCATCTCAGGGCCTTTGCACTCACTGGTCTCCTGCCTGTTTCACTCTTCCCTAGATATCTGCATGGTTCGCTTCCCCTCTTCATTGAAGCTTCTGTTATCTCCTCTAAGGAGCCTTCTCTCCCCACCGTATCTAAGACAGCACTCATTTTCTTCTCCTCCTCCTTCACCTGATCTGCTCTTTCTTTCATAGCACTTATCACCACCTAACATATACTTATGTGATGGTTTGTTCATTTTATTTGTCTTTCTTCCCCTGGTATGGTGTAAGTTCCAGGAGAACAGGGATTTGTCATTCGGTTCACTCTTTCAGAAACACCACTCTTTCAGAAACAAAATGGCTTTTTTACTGTTGCTGAAACATGCCAAGTTCTTACTCATCTTTCCTCTTGTTTCTTCTTGTGGCTGACTTGTGCACAGTACAGACAGGTCAACATCTCCTAAAGACTAGAGTGGTCCATAAACTAAACGAACAAATGATAATTAGCTTTGTTTGTCAAAATAGGTAAAATCTGTCGATTTATTGAGATTAAATGTTCGTTATTGTGTTGTCCATATAAAAAGAAAAATATTAAGAAAAGTGATAACTGCTTTAAACTGAATAATTTAAATTTCATTTTGTACCCAGATATGCTATCTTTTTGATCCCCATGACCCTGTAATAAAGGTAAAGCAGGTATTAATACCCAGAGGTGGATTTACTGTGACGATTAAATTTCAGGACCCTTTATTTGCATGAGGTTTCTTGGGAGAGGTGCACGGTATATGTTTCTGTATTATTTTTCTTAATGTGATCTCCATGTTTTTTAGAGATCCTTCCTTGACCATCTTCACCAAACTAAACAATATTCCAAGAGCCCTCTGAAGAATGAGGATCCGTTTGGTGAAAAGGATGTGGGAAAATCTTTCAAGCAGAAGGAATAGTGTATGGGGTACTAACGACAAGAGATTTCCTGAACTAACATAACAGAAGGCCAGGATTGACAGTGAAACTGGAAGAGCAGACAGAGGTCGGATCATGGTGAGGCTAAAAAGCAATGCTTAGGATTTGAGACTTTTATTTAATGGTCTTAAGCTAATATTTCTAAAAGATCATTCTAGCTGCACTGTGGAAATTTGTGGAAAATTTTAGGCCCAATTCTAAATTTGATTACACATGTAAAATGCCTGCAAAGATGAATGGAAAATGAATCCAGGGATTGAGACTAGAATGTATTGTTTTGTATTTTTATTATTTTTCTGCTCAAAAAGGTACATTTTCTTTATTTTTTAAAATGGGATTATTCCAGTTTTTTCCTGCCTAGTTTAAATCTCTAGAGATGCAGAGCAAATTTTATCATGATTTTAAAAAACTAATATAAAATATACACAGAAGAAAATAGAAAGCTAAGGCATGTGGGAAAATCAAAGTAATATGAATGTAAAACTATAATCACTTCTTTTACACTTAGTAAACTAACTAAAATAATTATTAATAATACTCAAAACTATTAAAGTTGAAATGAGATGAAAACACAAACAATTTTAGTAGTATTGTCCATTTGGAGAAAAATATAGTACTAGATAACAAGAGCTAAAAAAATGTTTATATCCTTGGATCCAAAAATCCCACCTTTGTGATTTTTTCCAAAGACAACTTAAAAGAAGGAAAAAGTTTTTCATAAAACAATGTTCAGGTGGCAGTTGATAGTGACTATTAATGTCCTAAGGCAATGAGGCACAGACCTGGTGATGTTTTTCAGGATATAAAAGGTTGAGAGGTTCTACAGCTTGGTATGCTTTTCTGGGGCTGGAGGCTTCAGGGTAGGATGCTTTCCTTGGCCAGACTAGAGTCCTTGTGAAGGTACTGAGTACCTGGAAAAGATGAAATAATGTGAAAATGAATTGTCTCTTATTGTATGTAAGCCATCCCTCAGATTAGGGTTACTTTATGGTTATATTATTGTTAGGTTTTACATTGTAATGAAATTTTAATGGGAAGACTTTTGTAAAAATACTTTTAGGAGGGCAAAGGATAAATCAATCAAACGAATCACCATGACATACCTCAGAAAATGGTGGTGCTGGCAACCCAAGGAAAGGTATCTACTTCATAATCCATGTATTCTCATACTTTAAAATACAACTCTATAATCAAGTAGTAAGGGTAGTAAAAATATACAGATTTGATCACTTTAAATAAATATATGTCAAAAGTACATCATAGGCAAAAGTATAATGTAAATAACTTAGAAAAGCATGTTTATATTTGTTAATATAAACAAAAGGTTAAAGTTCATAATATACAAAGAGTTCTTATAAATAATTGAGATAGATGGCTACTATAATAGAAAAATATGTAAATGACATGAAAAATGTCAGAAGATGAAACGCAAATGGACAATAAATATAAGAAAAGATATTCAGCTTAATTAATAATAAAAGAAATGGAAGGAAAGAAAGACAGACAGACTTGATGGATTGTTAAAGTTTAAGAGGATTTATAATACTCAGCGACATTGAGAGTGTTGAGAAATGGATATTCTCTTGTGCTTGGTGGGATTGTAAACTGATATATTTCTGGAGGAATGATTGAAAATATGTACCAAATTTTTTTTTTTTTAAAGAAGATGTTGGGGTAGGAGTTTATTAATTAATTAATTAATTTTTGCTGTGTTGAGTCTTCGTTTCTGTGTGAGGGCTTTCTGTAGTTGTGGCAAGCGGGGGCCACTCTTCATCACGGTGCGTGGGCCTCCCACTATCGCAGCCTCTCTTGTTGTGGAGCACAGGCTCCAGACGCGCAGGCTCAGTAGTTGTGGCTCACGGGCCTAGTTGCTCCGCGGCAAGTGGGATCCTCCCAGACCAGGGCTCGAACCCACGTCCCCTGCATTAGCAGGCAGATTCTCAACCACAGCGCCACCAGGGAAGCCCCCCAAATTTTTAAATGGATATAATTTTTTGCTCCCAGCAATTTCACTTCTAGAAATTTATCCTAAGGAGATAACCCAACAAGTACTCAAAGATTATACATAAGGATATTCTCTACGGTATTATCTACTATAATATAATTGGGAACAATCTAATTATCCTTTAACAAGGGTTGATTAAACAACTTATTGTTCAACCATACTACCCAGTTATGAAAAATAATGGTGTAAGAAGATATACACAACATACTATTTCATTAGAAAGCTGTGTACAAAGCAGTATGCATATAGAATGTCCAGTTATGTAAAATTATACGTGTTTGTGTGTGTGTGTGTGTGTGTGTGTATTATAAGATGACTAGAAAATTGTTTAACAAAGTTTTAGCAGTGCTTATCACTGGGTGGTGAGATTTCAGGTGATTTTACTTTCTTCTCTTATGCTTTTGTGTTTTGATTTTTTTAAACTATGATCATGTATTATAATTATAGTCAGAAAAATATAAAGCCATTCTCATTTGAAAAAATATACTTCACGTTTTATTTTTCACAAACTTTAAACTCTATATGCTTCATAGTATGAAATTTATGCTTTATCTTTATAGTTAGAAATGCTTTATATTTAGAAAACTATTCATGAAAATCCACTTAATTCATATTATTGTCAATTATGTAAAAAAGTAAAAATTAAACTAGGTCATTGTAGTTTGAGTAGCGTAATGCCGGTATGATTTCTTTTTTAATATTTTCCTTCTTTTTTTTCATTATTTACGTTTTAAAAAAATCTCTACTAGAATGAGCTAACTCTTTAAATAAGAAAACTGTCTTTGCTTTAGCATAATTTACAGCCTCTTGCCCTCCTGCTCCCCAGTTCACACACAGAGCCACCCGCCCCACCTCACACGTAGCCAAATACAGGCCAATTTACAGCCAGCGAGCCACACGTGGGACTACTCGCCCAGCGCAGCGTGGACCTGCAAGCGCAGCTCGTGGACGCTTCCATTTTCCCCGAGCGGTGGGGGGAGATTTTCTTAGAAATATAACTTACTTATCCCCATATTTCATAAAATAACTTCACTAGCAACAACGAAATCAATAGAATAAATTGCACCAAACCAAGCTGTGCAATAAAATAAGTAAATCTGAGGTAAAAAATTGAAGTTGGTGTTCTCCTTCTCTAATACAGGAACTCGCTAGGAAGAATGGTTTAATCCGAAGCGTCCCACTCAGGTAAGCGACTTCACAGTTTTTTCCTCCTTATTACTAATTAGATAATTCTCTAATAACACCAAGGTCCTGCTAGTGTGTCAGCTTCCAGAAATACAAGCACTTCTGTGACCCTCTTCATGAATTTGCCCCAATCAACAGCTAACAGAAATGCTGAGTTCTGGACCTCGTCCCTCAGGTGTGCAGGTCAGGGCTGGGAGGGCACGTGGGATGTGCTCCCATACTGTAAATAGAAACTGAATTTAAACTTTACACTTGAAATGTTTTAGACTCCTGACGAGGTGGCTGTGTACTATGGGAGGGGGAAAACCATACGTCTTGGATTTATCAGGATAGACCTGGTTTCACGTAAATGTATTATTTTCAACGAAGGTTACCTGTTAAATGTGTAAATAAATGTAATGTAATTTGATTTTTATGTCTTTTAATGTCGAAAATAAACAGAAAAATATCCACGTGCCCAGACTTTTGGTTATTAGCTGAAGCCAGACCCCGCACCACCCCCAAATTTGCGGTTTCTACAAGGAAAGACAGAAATGGAGGTTTGACAGGGAGATACTAAGTTTTATTCAAGTAGCTACCTGGGCATCTACCTGGGACTTTACATGCTTTATCTCATTTACTGTTCACTGAAAAATTTCATTTGGGGAAGTTAATTTGCTGGAAGATACAGAACTAGTAGAAATTATAGCATAAGGATGGGAGCCCAGATCGGACTCCTAAATCCATGCTTTTTCCACAATATCTGCTGCCTCTAAGTAAAGGACTGCAGCAGTTACTTAGGTTATCTACCTGGCTTTAAGTTGAAACAATTTAACCAGAAAGACCAATTTTAAATGGTCGGATTACTAGTTGATCGTACAACTAAAATGAAATATAGACATTGAGATTCAGGATGCTTTCCCATCACAGCATATACTAATTATACCATTTTGTCATTTGCTTTTAACCAAAGCAGAACTGAAGACGTGAAAAGCATTTTTAAATCCTTTCCTTTGAAGCAACTAAGTCAAGAATATTAGTAATCTTTTTTTTTTCTCTAGACCATATAATAAGCAATAACCAAGAATGCTGTAGTACATATACTATTTCTATGAGAACTTGGATATAAGTAGTTGTATATAGCCTGGGCTTTTATTTCATGTGATGACGAGTTGAGTATCAGGACTTCCACAGCTTCTTTTTGCGTTTTCCTTAAATTCTCTGTGACTTGGGCCGATCATTTTCAAATAGTTTATTCATCAGTGAAATTGGTACGATCTTATGTAGTTTAGTTACAGCATATTCTTTTTTTTTTTTTTTTTGCATTTTCATTTCTTAGTAAAGACAAGGATGTTTCTTGGTTTATAATTTCAGGAACGTGGAATGATTCAGAAAAATCTGTGCAAAGTTAATTGCTAATCTTTATTTTTGGAGGAGGGGAGAAATCAAAGAAGCAAAGCAGTTTTTAAATTCTCAAGTGGTATCTAATAATTTTTTAAATATTGTTTTTTCATTGCAAAATATTTACATCAGTCCTATGAGCTAGATAGTATTATAAAATATAAACACTGAGGGGACTTCCCTGGCAGTCCAGTGGTTAAGACTAAATCTTCCAATGCAGGGGCTGCAGGTTCCATCCCTGGTTAGGGAGTAAGATCCCACATGCCTCTCAGCCAAAAAAACAAAACATAAAAAAAAAAGAAGCAATATTGTAACAAATCAATAAAGACTTTAAAAAATGGTCCACATCAAAACAAATATGAACACTGGTTTATTTTGGGTAATTTGCCTAATATCAGAGTTAGAATTAAAACTTGAGATAGTCCAATAATCACATTTATTTAGAATTATGTGCCAGGCATTGTGCTAAAACTTTACAAGTATTATGTCCTTTCATTTGTACCCTTAGCCGTATGAGTTAGCCACAACTATAATTTCTAATTTATAGATGAGGAAACAAAGGTTTAGAGTTAAATGACTTATCGATAAGAGTTAAGTGATTATCCCAAGTCCTATCAATTACTTATTTAAATCTAAAGTTTTACGGTGTGTGCTTGATGCAATTCTCTATTAGAAATGAAATTTCAATAATAAAGATTAGACTAAAATATAACATTTGCTTCTATTTTATTAAAATAGGCTAAAAATTGACCCATTCTTGCAATATTGTATTTCTCCTTCCATATAAATCCTGCCACCTCAGAGTTTTAAAAATATCTTATTGATTTTACCCGAATAAATTACTTACATTTGCACAGCTTACTTTTTAAAAATTAATTAATTTATTTATTATTTTTGGCTGCATTGGGTCTTTGTTGCTGCACGCGGGCTTTCTCTAGTTGTGGCGAGAGGGGGCCGCTCTTTGTTGCAGTGTGTGGGCTTCTCATTGCAGTGGCTTCTTTTGTTGCGGATCATGGGTTCTAGGCACGCAGGCTTCAGTAGTTGTGGCACACGGGCTCAGTAGTTGTGGCTTGTGGGCTGTAGAGCACAGGCTCAGTAGTTGTGGCGCACGGGCTTAGTTGCTCTGCGGCATGTGGAATCTTCCCAGACCAGGTCTCGAATCTGTGTCACCTGCATTGGCAGGTGGACACTTAACCACTGCTCCACCAAGGAAGTCCACAACTTACTTTTAAAACTGAAGGTTTAATTTGTTAAAAGTATTGAAAAAATAACAGTAAATGTTAATATGTGTTGACTTTAAATAACAGCTTATTTATATAGCAAAACTCCATATGCTCTAACAATATGTAGTTAACAATTCTGTTTTAACAATGTGGGCCTATTTGGTTTATTTAAAAAAAACACATTTTGAACAATGTTTATTCACTCCATGTGGTTTTCCACAGAAAAGTACTTTAATGTTAAAGATATTAAGAGCAGTTATATGACAAAAACGTTTCATGACCAAAAATGTTGTGTCAAACAAAATTTAACAACAGGCTTCTTTACCGAGGAACTTTTCAGAACATTCAATATGTTGATATGCATGATAAATCTTCAAGATGGAAATATGGCTAAAAAGCCTGTTTTTTTGGGGGGCCTGCCACATGTGGGATCTTAGCTCCCCGACTAAGGTTTGAACCCACACGCCCTGCATCGGAAGCATGGCATCTTAACCACTGGACCACCAGGGAAGTCCTAAGAATCCTTTATTTCTGGATCATTTTGCAGGACTAATGTTCTGTGAATTAATTTGGGAAATAGTGGTATAGAGACTCAGTCTAGTTAATTCATGTTAAAATTGATTAGGCACAAGCAATATCATATGGTCAACCTGTCCACAAAAAAAGTTAGTGATTTGCCAAAATGTGTAATTTAGTAAGCCTTATCCCAATTTACAGTCCTTGATTTTTCTCCCTAGTTTTGATGCCAAGCTATGGAATATTTTTTGCCCTGATAGTATATGAGAAGGGGGAAAAAACCAGAAACTCTTAATTTTTTATTGAAATGTGGTTATTTGGGGGTCATTCATTCAACACACATTTATTGAGTGCCTAGCCAAGCACTGTGTTGCTACTGAAACTACAAGAGTAGCTGAGGGAAAAGATATATTTTTTAGAAGAGTAGGTATATTAAGAACATATTGATATGTATGTATTAAGTCCTGCACAAACTACCAAGGAACAAATGAAGAAAGTCTCTGATTTATCACTTACTGTAAAAGTCTGCTTAGCTTATACCACAAGGACAAATTTTCTACTTAGAATTTAGATTATATTTGATCATTAATCCCAAAAATGTTGGATTCTTTGGCCTATGATTATGAATATTATAATTTAATTTATCCATATTTTCTCTTTTAAAAATATTTCATACTTTTTTTTTAGTTTTGAAATTCTTCCTCATTAAAATATTTGGAATAAAACCTTTATATTTTCTTCAAGATTCGTACTGCTTGTTTTTTTTTTTTATTGAAGTATGCTTGATTTACAATGTTGTGTTAGTTTCTGGTGTACAGCAAAGTGATTCAGTTATACGTAAATATATATATTCTTTTTCATATTCTTTTCCCTTATGGTTTATTATGGGACATTGAATATAGTTCTCGGTGCTATACAGTAAGACCTTGTTGTTCTTTTATTTATATATAGTAGTTTGTATCTGCTAATTCAAACTCCTAATTTTCCCCTCTCCCACCCCCTTTCCATTTTGGTAACCATAAGTTTGTTTTCTATGTTTGTTAGTCTTTTTCTGTTTTATAAATAAGTTCATTTGTATCATATTTTAGATTCCACATAAATGATATCGTATGATATTTGTCTTTGTCTGACTTACTTCAACTAGTAGGATAATCTCTAGGTCTATCCATGTTCCTGCAAATGGCATTATTTCATTCTTTTTTATGGCTGAGTAGTATTCCATTGTGTATATGTACCACATCTTCTTTATCCATTCATCTGTCAATGGACATTTAGGTTTCCATGTCTTGGTTATTGTAAATAGTGCTGCTGTGAACATAGGGGTGCATGTATCTTTTTGAATAATAGTTTTGTCAGGTATATGCCCAGGAGTGGGATTGCTGGATTATATGGTAGTTCTATTTTTGGTTTTTTGAGGAACCTCCATACTGTTTTCCATAGTGGCTGCACCAATTTACATTCCCACCAACAGTGTAAGAGGGTTCCATTTTCTCCACACCTTCTCCAGCATATGTTATTTGTAGACTTTTGAATGATGGCCATTCTGACTGGTGTGAAGTGGTATCTCATTGTAGTTTTGATCTGCATTTCTATAATGATTAGCAATGATGAGCATCTTTTCATGTGCCTATTGGCCATCTGTAAGTCTTCTTTGGAGAAATGTCTAGTTGTCTAAATGTCTTCTGCCCATTTTTCAGTTGGGTTGTTTGTTTTTTTTGTTATTGATTTGTATGAACTGTTTGTATATTTTGGAAGTTAAGCCCTCATCAGTCACATCATTTGCAAGTATTTTCTCCCAGTCCGTAGGTTGTCTTTTTGTTTTGTTTATGGTTTCCTTTGCTGTGCAAAAGCTTATAAGCTTGATTACGTCCCATTTGTTTATTTTTACTTTTGTTTATATTGCTGTGGGAGACTGATCTAAGAAAACATCGGTACGATTTATGTCAGAGAATGTTTTACCTATGTTCTCTTCTAGGAGTTTTATGGTGTCCTTATATTTAAGTCTGTAAGCCATTTGGAGTTTATTTTTGTGTATGGTATGAGGGAGTGTTCTAACTTCATTGATGTGGCTGTCTAGCTTTACCAATACCACTTGCTGAAGATACTTTCTGTTCTTTTCTCTATTGGATATTCTTGCATCCTTTGTCAAAGATTAATTGACTGTAGGTGTGTGGACTGTATTTCTGGGTTCTCTATTCTGTTCCATTAATCCATATTGTACTGCTTGATTTTCAACTCTACCTGTTTGAAATCGGTAGAATTTGGTATGTGGAAATGAGTGAGACACTGAATAGATTTTTTCAGATGTCCAGTCAGTTTTCATAGCACCATTTATTGAATAATTTCTCATCCCTGCTGTCTTGCTTTCCAAGTGATTGTACATGTGATGGATGATGAATACCAATTTGGGCATGTTGAGATGATCCTGTATATTTTCTGATTTAATTGCTTGATATGATGTATTATATTTTATATTAATAAGTTCACATCTTTGCAATTCTGTTATGAGCATAATTATTATGGTGAATTCTTTAAATAACTATTGAATTGAGATTTTTAGTATTTAATTGAGGATTTTCTTTAGTCTCCATTTTAAAAAATTTTGGTCATATTTTAGTCTCAGAATTCTATTAGTCTAAGAAAAGTAAACAGGGTAATTTAAATCACTTTTAAGTTCTGAATTAATTATAAACATAGAAATCCTTCATTCCATAAAAGTTTAGATGATCTGTCAAGACTCAGTAATATTTCAGGATAATTTTTAAATAACATTAAAAGTATGTATCTTTGGTTGGTTGTTCTTGGTCAATGATAAAAAGTTTGTATTTAAAAAAAAAAGTATGGGAAAGAAAATTACTTTTAAGCCTACCTTTCAGAGATAACATTTGGTATATTTCTCTTAATCAATTTTTAACTTATAAAGTTGGAATTATAATATTTATGCGTATATATACTCTGATTTTTATACTCTATTATGTGCTTATTCTCTTAGAATCTAATTTTTTAAAAAATATATATACTTTTTATAACATTCAATTGGTAGACATTTAAGTTTTTACATCTTTGATATTATAAGCAGTGCTTTGTTTTTTTATGATTTCCTCCAAAATACTTGTTTTTATATATATATATATACACATATACATATATATATATATATATATATTTTTTGTACGCGGGCCTCTCACTGTTGTGGCCTTTCCCGTTGCGGAGCACAGGCTCTGGATGCGCAGGCTCAGCGGCCATGGCTCACGGGTCCAGCTGTTCCACGGCATGTGGGATCTTCCCGGACCGGGGCACGAACCCGTGTCCCCTGCATCGGCAGGCGGACTCTCAACCACTGCACCACCAGGGAAGCCCCAAAATACTTGTTTAAAAAGTCTGTTCACATCCTGAGTTCTGTTAATTTACCCAAGTAATGTATAATTTTTAAGTGGATCTGTTTTGTTTTTACATTTAAAATTTAGAATTTTATCTGTAACTTATTTTAGTGAATGTGATCATCTAGTTTTTTTTTCATTCATTTATTTTTCAGTTATTCATTCAGTGAATGTTTATCAAGTATATATTCTGTTAGGTGCTGGTAAACCAGCCATGGTCCCTGCTGTAGTGGAATTCACAGTTTAGGTGGTAAAGGCAGACATAAATCAAATAATCATACCAGTAAATGTATAAATGCAAACCGATATTAGTGCCCTAAAGGAAAGGAATTGTGGGGTCCTTGGCAGCAGGGAGCACGGTATCGTTCAAAGCACTGGGAAGAGAGCCAGGGTGCCTAAAGCACAGATTGCAAGGTAGAGATTAATGTGAGATGAGGCTGGAAAGGTAGGCAAGCGCACACTATGCAGAGCCTTGCTCCACATTAAGAATTTTAATCTTTATCTTAAGAGTAATGAGAACCATTTAAAGATTTTTAAGCAGGAGGCTTACATGATCAAATTTATGTTTTCAAAGGATTGCTGTGGCGGCAGGAGAAAGAGTTGGAGGGGGGTCATTGTGGGTGCCAGAAGCCCAGAAAGTAAGCTATTGCAGTAACAGGTGAGAAATGATGGCAATCACTTCTGGCTACCAATGATAACTAGTGACTAAGACTGGAGACAGAGAAGTGACAGCTTCAGCAGGTACTTTGAAGACAAAGTGAAGATTTGGTGGTTGACTGAATTGGTGGGGTGCCTGGGAGATGAAAGGGAGGGGTGTTATGGGCACTAATCTCATAAGAGGGGCTGTATCCTCACGCCCTCATCTAATCCTAAAAGCCCTATCTCCTAATACCATCATATTGAGAGTCAGGGCTACAACATACGCATTTTGGTGAAGGACACAAACATTCAGGGCATAATAGAGCCCAAATAACTAACATGATTATATTTTGTTTGGTATTGCAAGCAGGGTAACTGAATATACTGAACTTGAGACTGCAGAGAAAAAAATAAAAGAACTGATGAGTTGGTGAAAGAACTATACTTATTAATATTCAAACCAGAACATGGGGAGTGGGTAGATGTTACTTGGAGTGTGCATTCATGTCCCATATCAGAACTGCCTTGTGCTAAATGGAATCACAAAATTTGTAGAACTGCTGAGCTATTTAGTAGAAATAAAATCAAGATTTCTAAAGAAATTCACAAATTTTCATTAGCATGAATTATGCGTTGTTTCTGCAGCTGACTTTAGAGTGATGTATTTGAATGTTTTAAGCCTCTGCCTTGTAACATCGCTGTACTTAAAGAAGTACTGATTACGCTGAAAGCAAACTATGTCCACGAAGAACCCTTAGAATCTCTAGGATATTGAGGATGAATATATACATCGTAAGTAACTCTTATGAAATTTCTGGCTCTGTGGCCAAATTCTTGCAATATACGAGTCTTCCACCTCTGTTAATGTGTATTATATTCCCTTTCCTGAAACCATGGAAATCAAATCTGAGGGCCCCTTTCAGTAATATAAACCTGGAGTGAAAACTGAGATGTGTCCTCTCTGTATAGAGTCCTTGTTTTTTTTTTTTTATAATTTTTAGCATCTTTATTGAGATAGAATTCATATGCCATAAAATTCACGCACTTGAAGTGTTCAATTAAATGGTTTTTAGTATATTCACAGATATGTTCAATCATTTCCACGGTTAATTTTAGAATATTTTCTTCTCCACTAGAAACTCTATGCCCTTTAACTATCACCCTTCCCATTCACTCATTCCTGACACCCACAGCTCTTAAGCAACTACTAATTTACTTTATGCCCCTATAGATTTCTCT
This sequence comes from Globicephala melas, assembly GCF_963455315.2. NCBI lineage: Eukaryota > Metazoa > Chordata > Mammalia > Artiodactyla > Delphinidae > Globicephala > Globicephala melas. The sequence continues at coordinate 30,001,424 of NC_083316.1, forward strand.
GTAATACACCATTGTATGGATATAGTACATCTTGTTTACACCTTTGCCAGTTGGTGGACATTTAGGTTGTTTCCACCATTTGGTGATTCTGAATAATGCTACTATAAACATTTGTGTGCAAATTTCTGGGCGGACATATGTTTTCATTTCTCCTGGGTATAGCTAAGAGTAGAATTGCTAGGTTATATGGTAACTAGAGGCCTAATCATTTCAGGAATTGCCAGACTGTTTCCCAAAGCAGCGGCACTATTTTACATTCCCACCAGCAGTGTATAAGCATTCCAGTATTTCCACATCTTTGCCAATGCTTGTTATCTGACTTTTTTTTTTAAGATTTTTTTTTTGATGTGGACCATTTTTAAAGTCTTTATTGAATTTGTTACAATATTGCTTCTGTTTTATGTTTTGGTTTTTTTGGCCATAAGGCAAGTGGGATTTTAGCTCCCCGACCAGGGATCGAACCTGCAACCCCTGCATTGGAAGGAAGGTGTAGTCTTAACCACTGGACCACCAGGGAAGTCCGATTATCTGACTTTTTTATTCTAGCAATCCTAGTGGGTTTGAAGTAGTATCTCATTGTGGTTTTGATTTGCATTTCTCTGGTGACTAATGATGTTGAGCATCTTTTTATGTGCTAAGTGGCCATTTGTTTTTCTTCTTTGGAGAAATATCTACTCAGATCTTTTACCCATTTTAAAAGCAAGTTATTCGTTATTTTATTATTGAGTTGTAAGGGTTCTTTATATATTCTAGATACAGATCCATTATCAGATATATGATTTGCAAGTACTTTTTCCCATTCTATGGGTTTTTTTTCCCCATCTTCTTTCTTGATTGTGTCTTTTGAAGCACAAGAGTTTTTAATTTTGAAATCCAAGTTATCTTTTTTTGGGGGGAGGGGTTGCTTGTGCTTTTTTCTCATATCTAAGAATCCTTTGCCAAATCCAAGGTCATAAAGGTTGCCCTCTGTGTTTTCTTCTAAGAGTTTTATATGTTTTGCTCTTACATTTAGGTCGCTGATGCATTTTGAGTTAACTTTTGCATACGGTATGAAGTAAGGGTCCAACTCCATTCTTTTGCATGTGGCTATCTCAGTGTCCCAGTACAATTTCTTGAACAGCCCTTTGTTCTTGAGAGCACAGTTTGATCTGATGTATAATAATATTCTCACTTACTTTTAAAAATTGATTGAAGACTAGTAATTGGCCCATAATTGGACTATTATATGAAGAAAGCTGAGTAAACTATTTGGACACTATAAAGCTAAATACTTTTGAAAAGTTAATAAATTATAATTCCATTATTGTTATGATTTAAAATGTATGTGGCCCAGAGATATATGGATTTCTTCTTTTTTAAGATTAAAAAAATATTTTATTTATCATTATTTATTTTTGGCTGCGTTGGGTCTTCGTTGCTGTGCGCGGGTTTTCTCTAGTTGCGGCGAGCGGGGGCCACTCTTCGTTGTGGTGCACTTGCTTCTCATTGCGGTGGCTTCTCTTATTGCGGAGCACAGGCTCTAGGCGCACGGGCTTCAGTAGTTGTGGAGCCGGGCTCAGTAGTTGTGGCTCATGGGCTCTAGAGTGCAGGCTCAGTAGTTGTGGCACACGGACTTAGGTGCTCCGCAGCATGTGGGATCTTCCCGGACCGGGGCTCAAACCTGTGGCCCCTGCATTGGTAGGCGGATTCTTAACAACTGTGCCACCAGGGAAGCCTTATGGGTTTCTGATTGTTGTGTTTCACTACTGAAAAAATGGATATCTCTAGACTATGCTATGTTTGCATAATCTTCATTTCAACCCTGTTATGCTAGTTTTCTGTCTTACTAAATTAGGTGGCAGGAACAACGAAGACTGTGATATTACCCTTGACTAGAAGAATCAAAATGTATGGAGACAGTGGAAACCGATGATGACTAGATAGATATTATGAGAGGGTTAGTCGTAAGAGAAACAGGGGTTAAGAAGGAATGATCTAAGTGAAAACAGCAAGAATAGTCAGGTAGATAGGCTTGCAGATTGGACTGGAGTGGCAACTTGGGGCTAGTATAGCAGAAACTACTTGGAAAGTTTGGACGCTGTTGCTAAACTTTCTAGATCTGGGTTGTAAATATTATATAATGTTAAGAAGAATTTGCTTCTTAGAAATAAAATGTCATTAACCTTTTCTATTATTCTCTTTTAATAAAGCAACCTCTGTTCTCTTACTCTCCCATTTCCAAGTAAAATGTAAGAGAAAGAGACAGTAATTGAATACTTCCAAGATTAGGTAATATTTTATAGGTTATTGATTTTAGAGCCAAGCATCTGTTATAATATTTAACTAAATGTGTTATAAATAAAAAGGGTTCTTTTCAAATATTTTAGGGGAAAGTGGTGGATTATTAAACCATAGCAGACTTTGGTAGCTTGCTTTTTCCTTCGTAGTCCTTATAATTCTTTGGCTCTTTCTCATTTTATAAACTCTCCCTGGGTTCAACTCTGTGGCTTCAACTATCATCTATATGAAGATGACTCTCACGTCTTTATCCCTAGCTCCCAAATATCCACACATATTTTCAGCTGCCTATTTCTTACTGGGAGTCTAATAGGCAACTCGGATTTAATTTAACCCAAATTTATTCTTACTCCTCTCTGCTCTCAGCCTGCACTTTCTCTTGTATGTATTATCTCATTTATTGACACCAGAGCCCTTTTAAAGAACTAAATCTGAATTGTCAGTGATCCTTGAGTCCTCCCTTCCTCACTTTATCTTACTTTACACATTCATTGGTTCAAGGAGTCCTCAATTCTAGTTTATCTTCCAAATCTACCTCCATCTGTCTAGCCATGCTCCCATAACCCAGCCTTCATTGTCTCACTTGAACAATTACATTAGCTCTCTTATTCACGTTTCTCCAGGCTCCCTCACATAGCATCTTTCCTTCATTCAGTTTCCTAAGCTTCTTTCTGCTTTAATTGAAATTTAAAAAGCCACATCAAGAGTCCAAGTGAGAAAGTTCTGTGTCAAAGAGCATGAGTACAAAGAGTATGAATACTCAGAATATATTTCTAAATAGTATGAAACTTGCAGGTTCATACTTTTATTTTTTTTCTAATGCAATAGGTACTTTTTAACGTTAATTTGCAGAGTGATTCTGAAATGCAAATTTTATCATATAATCTTGGGTGTAAAATTTTTTAATGTTTACCTGTTGAGTGTGGGATAAAATCCAAACACTTTATACTGGAGTAAGCAGATCCCAGACTCCTTACCTAACCTGCATTCTAACCAAACCAATTTTCAGATTATGAAATACAAGGAACTTTCTTATGCATCTATACCTTTTTATTTTTTTAAAAATTTTTATTGGAGTATAGTTAATTTACAATGTTGCGTTACTTTCTGCTGTACAGCAAAGTGAATCAGTTATACATATACATATATCAACTCTTTTTAAGATTCTTTTCCCATATAGGTCATTACAGAGTATTGAGTAGAGTTCCCTGTGCTATACAGTAGGTCCTTATTTATCTATTTTATATATAGTAGTGTGTATGTGTCAATCCCAATCTCCCAATTTTATACCTTTTTATATGTTCCTCTCCCTCTTTAGAATGGTTGATTTCCTTTCTTCCTGTCTTTCTTTGCCTGGAAAATTACTTCTCCTCTACTAATGTTCAAATTTTACCTCTCCTGTGAAGCTTTTCTCAAAACCTCCAGGTATCTTTAGTACTTTCATAGCACTTTTGATACAACTCATAGTCATTTATTTCACTGTTTTAAGGGTATTTGATCTAGTCTTCCTCTTGGCTGTGACTTGTATGAAGAAAGAGACAAGGCTATTCATTTGGATTTACTGTTTCCAGTAGATAGGTGCTGGGTACATGCTTGTCAAATGAAGGCTCTACAGTAAAAATGTTGTAAATGTAAGTAAAAAACACTTCTCTCTTAACTTTGGATATACAAATTCAAAATTTCTTTAAGAAAACCTTGTCTTCTGATACTCAGAATTAAAAACACATTTATTCAGAGGTCACACTTAACTCTTGCCATACTGAATATAATAGTTACATTGTAATCAGAATAATTTCAAACCAGTTTTCCAATGAGCATTTCTTAAACCGAGATTTCACAACCATGATGTTTTTACAGGAATATTATAGGGAGGATTAAAGCCCAAAATATTTAATGTAAATACAAGATTAAACATTAAATCATTATTAATTCTAAACTAAAACAAAATAGACATTAAAATTTTTTACATAACGCCTACAAGATGTGCAGTAAGTTCTTCAAATTAAAAATACATTTGCATATATAAAGTATTGTCAAGTACTACTATAGCTCTTCTAAATTCATAATAAGCTATTTCTCCTTACATAAAGCAAAAGTTACATAGTTTGTCTGGATATGATCTTGAGAGATCAGCTGAATATATTGGAGAAAGCTAATGAATGTTGATGACTGAATTAGGAAGAAGGCAATAGCGAGAAGGCTACACCAGAGATGTGCTTTAGAAGAGATGCAGAATTCAACAGTGTAAGACCAAAAGAAGATGATAAACTAGAGACATGACTACTAAAGCAATTTGGATTTTGGTGTTGTTTTTTCAAAGAGAAAATAAAATATTTCAAATGTCTCAAGTGCAGCGTTAAAAACAGTATTCATGTGTGGGTATAAATTCCTGACTAAAATGTTGTATTTAATTTTTTTTAGGGAAAGCAAAATTCTTTACTCAGACCTCATTTTGTTCACTGGAAGTCACTGTTTGGGTGCTTTTCTTAATCTGTCACCATTCCCTACTCTGGAATAAGATAAGGTATGAGCTATTTTCTTTCCTTCCTCTGGTTTTATCTTTACAGAGCTTTAGATGTTAAATAAAAACTAGATAAAGCAGAAAAACATACTATGTATTTTAGACTCTGAAATGTTGACTTTGGTGACAAAGTTAATAGTTTCTATTGAATTTTGATGAATTAACCCATTATCATGCTTATCAATAAAAAAATGGTTCATGGCAAAGCTATTGCCACTTTATTAATGAAATTTTTAAAAGATCAGTATAGCATTTTCCATGGGTGAAAACACTAACAAAATTTAAAATATAATTAAAAGGTCAGGCTGTTTATGCACTTTTTAAAAATTAATTAATTTATTTTTGGCTGTGTTGGGTCTTCATTGCTGCGCGCAGGCTTTCTCTAGTTGTGGCGAGTGGGGGCTACTCTTCATTGCAGTGCTCAGGCTTCTCATTGCAGTGGCTTCTCTTGTTGTGGAGCACGGGCTTCACTAGTTGTGGCTCACGGGCTTAGTTGCTCCGGAGCATGTGTGATCTTCCCAGACCAGGGATAGAACCCGTATCCCCTGCATTGGCAGTTGGATTCTTAACCACTGCTCCACCAGGGAAGTCAGTTTATGCAATTCTAATAGTCCATATTTATAGCAACTTATGTGTAAAAGAAGCACATAATTCGTAGTAATACTGGTTGAATTCTTTTTTGGCACTAAAATGTCTCTACAGCTGCTATTAGATGAATTTTACTTACTGGATATTATTGCTGTGATTAACTGATTTGACACCAGATGACAATATATAATGTCAGTATAATGTAGTATTATAAAAGAACTAACTTACAGAAGTTTACAGTCTACCTTCTAGTACTCAATATTAAATGATTTGCTTCTAAGTGCCACCTCCTTGGATTCAATGGGCTGCATATTGAATTTCTATGACTATTCACATAATATTAATGAAATTAAATCTTTCAACAAGATGTAAGAATGAATACATGCTCCATGTCCTGTGGAGATAGTATGTGTTCAAGAAGTATATTTTTAGAATGAACAAACACATAAGTAAATATTACCTATAGCTAAAATCTCCCTGAATCCATTGTCCTTCTATGCTTTGGACAGTATGTTTCCACAAACCTTACAATGAATAAGCGGCTAGACTACCATTATTTAGTTTATTAAACTAAAATTGTTTGAGCCTTTAAATTTTTTAATTTTAATACAGTTAGCTAACACCCAGCTCTTACAATTTTACTTCGAATAATCATTCTATCGGAGATTTTGAGGTACTTAGAATATATTAAATAAGCTGACAGTACAACTGTCATTTAGCTACTATATTCCTCCAAACATGTCACAAATCAAGGTATTACTTTTTGTTTTGTTTATAAAGGGTAATGGAAACAATTCTATTTTTTATTTTTAAAGTGAAAAATCACCTCATATTAATTCACTGTAATCATTCTTTATTAAAATTTATCCTTTGTTTTTTAGATTATCAAAGTACATACAATTTTAATGTAAGATCAATCTATTTCTGCCAACTTGATCATTTTATAATGTGCCTATTAGAGACTAATTTCAGCTTTCAATAAAAATGGAATTATTAAGAAATGGTTTACTGTTACATCTAGTGAGTAATTCATCATGGCCCTAGGTACTATTTTCTTTGGTTTTCCATCTTAGGTTATAATACCAAGACATTTCCACTTTTATATTTCTACTTGAATTGCTTCTGCTTAATGGTTAATAAACTTTGCTTTGTTCTGATCCACCTAAGTTTCACCACCTATAGCAGAAAGAAAACCAATGTTAGTTTGCGTATTTTACCCATTTAGTTTTTAACATGTTTTTAAAGAATTCTCTTTTATGCTACACATTCTTCGCAAGGCTGCCCTTAACTTAAGCGTAAGTGTTTCCTTTCAGATCGCTTCCTGCAACGTAATTTTGACAGAATTGTCCCCCTATCCACATCTGATACATTGGTAGCCTTCTTAGCCTTCTACTTGGCTTTTTGGTAGACTAAACTGAACAGCTGCCACAACAAACTCACAACAGGAAGTCATGTGGTCTTTCTTTACACTCCTATCTTTCAGGACTGACTTGGCTCCCTCTGCTGGTTAGTAATATAATTCCTTTCTTAGTTCAATAGGGTACATATTTGTATTGGTGAAGTATTTGGGGTGAATAAGCTTTGGTTCAATAATTGAGTTTGAGATTCTCATGTCAGTTCTCTAGAAAATTTTGTGTTTAGTTGAGGTTTTAATCAAACTAGGCCTTAAACATCTATAATCAAAAGGGAGCTGGTATCATATGTCTGAAAAAAAACCTTTCATTAACGCTCACCAACATTACAATACTGAAATCTATACTGAAATAAGGTGAAATGGTAATGAAATGTTTAACTTTTTCAAAATGTCTAAATTTTATTAAAACATTTCAGTATAACATAATTCTCATTTTCTGTTTGGTAGGTAGTTTTCATCCCACTGATCACACTATATTGCCTCCCTTTTAATTCTATACACAATTCTCTCATTTTAAAATTTCCCTTTTAAATTCTGCACACAGTTTTAAGTACATTTATTTAAATACACAGATGAGCTAGATGGCAAATGAAAGTTAACTATTTACTTAAAGTTAAGAAATTATTATTTACTTTGGCCAGAGAGAAAAACCTTATTGAAAGTTTGTTATTTTTCAGGAGTTTCATTTTCAGGGAATAACTTGTTCGTATGATAATCACTTTGTGAAGGTAGCAGTTTGCTTTGCACTCCTATGACTAGTTAATATCTGTTTTGAGATTGAAGGGAAGGTAGGAAGAAGCAGAAAAACATTTTTTGCGTTTTATTTATTATTCTGCTGTATTGGGCATCTGAGATTAGAAAATGCGCTACAACAAATCAGTAAGAAAATAGTTATGGACCTAAACACACCAAATTTAGCTCCACTAGGAAAATAATTCCTTCTCACAACTTCAACCAAATTTGATGTTTCCATTGATACATAGTTTATTACCTACCTCTTACCTTAAGATCACCTTTCTGTAACCAATATCAAACTTCTCTAAAATATCCTAGTGCCTCCTCTAAAATTCCTCACTATTTCATAGGCAATCAGAACTTTCTAGCGTTTTTCTTTTTCATTTTCTAAGGGGGGAAGTAAAGGAAAATCTGAACGGTAGATAAAACGCTACTTTTTCTGGCCTATACCCAGAATAAAAAATATATTTTACAAGGTAACCCGGCACATGCACACACATAAATGGAATGAATGTTTATAAATACAGACTTTACCATGTGTGATATACTCTTAGATTTTCTATTCTTTCCTCTATTTCAAATAAAAAACGCTAGTCTCAACCCACTGAATTTATTTCATGACCCATAATGGTACATGACCCAGTTTTAAAACACTGGTCTAGAGGAGGTGCTTTGAAATGTGCATCATAAGCACTCCCTTCATACCTATTTTAGATGTTAAGTTTTTAATGGATTTTGTATTTTTCCTTCATTGATAAAATCTTTTTTTAAACAGTGTTGTTCCAGATTAGTTTAGTATTAAAATGCGTGTAGAGTTTAATTCTCTGGTTCACATTCAGCATATGCATAGGTTCCATTAAGATGAGGCTTTCATGATGATTTAATGACCCTAAATAATTTTATATTGAATTTATATTTCAGAAGTGCACTTTTTGAGGGCCCTACAGTAATGCAATGCACAGTGAAACTTGCAATGTAGTATAACACAGAACTAGTCACTTTGATCCAGGAACATAAGGCATAGCTACACAAAAATATAAACAACAATATAGGAAAGTCACAGGATTATAAATGGATAGCATGAATAATAAAATCTATGAATTTAGAGAAAATCCTTAATTAGAGGCGAGAAGGATTCATGAAAAGACAAAGCCTGTTCTCCAAGGCCAACATGAACTAAGTCATTCAGGGGAAAAACAATTCATTTCTATCATCTTAACAAAAATCGATAAGATATGCTGAATAACCTTCATAAACACTATCACAAATTTGATAAAGGTATTTACTTTGAGAACTTGAAATAGAAACATTTACAGACTATTTGATATTTTTGTAGCTCACCCTCAAATCAACAACTATAATTCTTTGTCAAAGTTTAAGATAAAAACATTCCTAAAAGTAACTTTAATTATCCGATATGTGAAATAATTTTGGTAGTTTGAAATAATCTATGAAACGTATATACACTACATGTCTATTTTTTCAAAATCTGTTCCTGTAAGTTAATTTTATCACTAACAAATGATAAAACTGGTAGAAAAAATGAGAAGAAAATTATTTTCTAAAATTTTTTATTCCTGTCATTTTATGGCAAATTGTATTTATCTTAAAGAAAAATATTTTCAATAAAAATAATTCATAATTTGCCAATTGTACCAATTCCTGTTGATGACATTCAGTAGTTAATACTTAAAATCCATTTTAAAATATTTTATTAAATCTTTTGCCATTTATTGATCAAGAATACATACAGGAATATCCAGGAATCTCCTTGGCAAATAAAATGAGTAGTGCAACCCAGTTCTTAAAGCAAGGAGGCAATATTAGGTCAGATTAAAGGTTTACTGGGCTACCCTACAAACTAAGAATTGATACATCAATGATCTAACAATGAAACATAAGCCCACCATAAATCAACTGATTTTGGACATAAAGGTTTTAAAATGTAAGAGCAAAATAAATAGATGGTGGTGAGGAAAATAATTATTAAGCAAAAAGACCCCCAAAAAACAAACACCAAGAAACAATGAAATAGAGAAAACACTAAGATTATATTAATAGTCTACACAAGATCTCAACTTGGATACTTAAATTTAGGCAAGCAAAACACTTGATTTAATGGAGAAATATCCTGATATGCACTGAAACAATTTCATTAATTCTATGATTTGGAAAAAAATTGGTATAAACTATATACAAGTTAAAACACTTAAAGGCAGGGACCCTGTCTATTTTTAATTCACTAATGTTTAGGAGGTGCCTATTGTAAAGCTAATTATAGCACCTAGTTAAGTCCTTAATAAATGAGAGAAGAAACTAAAAAATATCTAAAATTTTAAATTAAATGCTACAATAATGCCAAGAATTTCGTTACCTGGACATGCAAAATTATCAGCTTACCAGTAACATTTAAGGAAGTATATAAGAAGATAATGGTGCTTCTCTAAGCAAACTGAAATATTAGTATTTTGAAAATGAACAAAAAACATATTCTAAACCATCTATATATTAAAGCTATTCTTTAAGATTAAAAGGTACACTTATAATGAACAAGCGGATTTACTAATCAGTGTCTAATTAATTGTATTAATGGTTATAAAATACCTTTTCTTGTCCAAAAATTCCATACATGAAATATGATTATTTGTAATATCACTGCCAAAGGCTTATAGCATAGTTGTTAGTTTCCTGGCATTTGTATTTTAATTTAAAAGCCCTGTTTATCCAACCACTAGAAAATAAAAATTCTCAATTTGTTTCAGTTTTCAAAAATCATTTATCAATTAATTTATTGGTATACCTGGTGCTTATCATAAAGTAAGTAAATGTAAATGAACAGCAAACTAAGAGGTGGATTAAAATATCCACACTAAGCCTGACCTCAGCATTCACTGAACCTTTTCTTCAGAAGGAAACTGTAAAAATAAATCTCACTAGCGTTGGCTTTGCTTGACAGCATAATTGAGTAGTAACCAAAGTAGCCATATGTGGTCCTTTAAGCCTCAGAAACACAGCACCTTTTGAATCTTTGTGCTGGGCACACATTTTGTGCCCGATAGATACTTGCTGAATGAACTTTTACAGTAGTGCTGGGTTTGTGCTAAACCAACCAAATTTTCAGACTTTAATTTAGTGATTAAATGATTAAACGATTTTGCAAGAAAGAGGACAGACTGGATGAAGAACGCAGGTTGTCATTCAGGAAGAGAGCAAAGCTAACTGCCCCAATATGCATACGATTATATAATCCAATAATGCACTGTCCTCTAGCAAGCCCATTTACAGAAACCCCAAAACAAATAATTATCACAGTTTGTGGGCTTCTGGTGTTGTTGTGGACGACTTTCAATGTCTACAAGTAGTACCGTTTCCTAGAACTTTGTAATAAACTTGCATTTTTTTCCCTAGGTTTTTTTTTTCCCCCATAAATCTTTCATAAAGTTCTCTGTAGTGTGTAAGTATATACATATGTAAGGGACAGAGTTCAGAAACTGGTGTATTGTGTGGGTGGGGTCAGGGCCCTTACAATCGTCATTCATTCATTAACCAAATATTAAGCATCTGCTGTGTGTCAGGAATTATTTTCTCCACAAAACAACAGTGGAGAAAAAAAAAAAACCTCGCCCTCCTAGAGCTTACGTTATTCTATTGGTTAAAACAGATAACGAGATAAACATGTAAGATATGTAGAACGCCTGAAGGATAAAAATGGGGAAAAGGTACCGGGAACTAGCAGTTTAAAGAGTGGCCACGGAGCCCCGAGGACACAGTTGCGCAAAATCCTGAAGGTGAGGCAGCAAACTCTGTGGTCCTTGGGGAAAGAGCCTGGCCGAAGGAAAAGCCAGGACAGACGTCCTGCCTGCAAGGCGGCCGAGGAAGCCTCCCCCGGCCCCACCGCGCGCACCGCCTTTAGGCCGCGGTCAAGGCTTTGGCTTTTACTCCCAGCTAAACAATGGCAGGGTCTAGAGTCAAGGAGTGACAAGATCTGATTTAGTCCTTCGAGTGATGTGAGGCAAAAGGAATAACCTGTGGGGAAAATTTTCCTATTTAAGCGTACCGGTACATATGCATATATAATTAACATACCATTTAAGTAAACTCATGAAAATATAACACAGATTTCGTCCCGTTTGAGTAAAATTAGCTTACCTATGCATTTTTTACCTGAAGAATAGCCCCCTTTTAATGTACAGAAGTAAACTTAATAGTGACCTGTACGGTAAAGTTATTTCACGTGTTTCAGTCAGAGACTACAGGAGGCTTGGAACTGTACACACAATCACATTTGTACTCCAGCCTTGGCCAGTACCTCACTGTTTCGAACGTAAAGGAAAACGAAGTCTGAAATCGTCTGGCCCCAGGCCCCCCCGCGGCCCGCACTCCGCCGGCTCTCCCCGCGTGCTCGGCTCCACCCACAACTAGAGGGGGGCGCGGACTGGCTCCTCGCTCGAACAGCGTCGCCTATAGGCCCTTCTCCCGACTGCTAGGCAAGAGCCAAAACCACAGGCAACAAAATGCAAGACCAGAAAAGACCACATATTTCCAGAAATATATGCATCACAAACATGGTTCCATTTCAATCCAGCTGAGAATCTTCGTCTCCTCCACGCGTTGCGTTCTCACTCCTCAGAAATAATGCAGAGACTGGCGTAAAGTCTGGCCTCTCAAAAGGAGAGAAAGGTGTACAATACGATACATCCATCCACCCGGCTGCAGGGACACCATTTAAAAAATGCTCGGTCGCCGTCGGATCACGGGCGTCCTCTACGTGGCCGCCCCGAGCTCGGCTCCCGAGAGCTAAAGACGAACAGTTGGGGCGGCGTGCGCGGGCTGCGAGACGGTCCGGGCCTGAGCGCCCCCCACGCACGCTACCACCACCGAACTCGGGCCCCGCTCCGGTCGGCCTCCAGGAAAATAAAGACCGGGAAGACCCGGCCCGCCCGTGCCGCAGCGAAAACGCCGCTCCGCAGGATCGACACTAAAAGGCAACATCCACAGCCGCCCTGAGGAGAAAGGCGCAGAGGAGAGCCGCCGCCGCCTTGCTGCCGGCCGCCGCCCGGCCCCGGGTGCGGTGCGGAGCGGAGCGGAGCGGGCAGTGCGGTGCAGCGCAGCTGAAGACGCGAACCGAAGTGGCGGCGGCGGCGCGGCGGTGGCGGAAGTGGAGTGGGGAAGAGGGGGTGGTTGTTAGTGTTTGGCGCCGGCGGAGGGAGTCATTCCTGCAGCTGCACTTCCGGTCGGCATTTTGTTCTGAGAGGGAGAGACGAAACGAGAGAGACACACACACAGGGCTCCTTCCCCCCCCGCCCTCCCCCCCCTCCCTCCGTCGGTACCGACTCACCCGACACCACCAAGCCGCAGGGAGGGACGCCCCCGCCGACTGGAGGATTGGTTCCCGGGCCGGCGGCGATGCCCCCCCGGTAGCTCGGGCCCCCGGTCGGGTGTTTGTGAGTGTTTCTATGTGGGAGAAGGAGGAGGAGGAGGAAGAAGAAGCAGCGATTTGTCTTCTCGGCTGGTCTCCCCCCGGCTCTACATGTTCCCCGCACTGAGGAGACGGAAGAGGAGCCGTAGCCACCCCCCCTCCCGGCCCGGATTATAGTCTCTCGCCACAGCGGCCTCGGCCTCCCCTTGGATTCAGACGCCGATTCGCCCAGGTAAATTCCTGCTCTTTATTTCGGCGGCGGCGGCGGCGCCAGGTCCTCAGCGTCTCTCCTCCTCGCTCCCCTCCCCGCCGTTTCCTTAGCGGCCCCAGGTCTCCTCCACGGGCGAGTCTAGAGTTCGCTCCTCTCTGGTGGCAGCCGCCCTGGGTGGCGGTGGTTTGGTACCCTCTCCCGGCCGGCTCCGGTGGCGGGGACTGGGCTCCTGCCGGGCGGCCGGGGAGGCGTAGGCCCGGCGGAGAGTGCAGGCCGCGGGCCAGCGGAATCTACTTGAGCTCGGGGATTAGGAGAGCTTCGGGCTGAGCGGAGCTACTGCTGGTCGGTGACAGGCCTTGCCCGGGAGAAGAGCCGTAGCTAGTGAGGAGGCGGAAACAATACAACTAACAGCAAATGTGCCTTGACCGTCCCCATATTTACAACTTTCCTGGTCCGGGAGTGGGGAACGTCCCAGTGAAACAAACAACCCCCCTTCTTCCCCCTGTGACCCCATGAAGGGAGGAAGTAGTTTCAGTTAGTGAGACAAATGTAAATACTCAGACACGGATCCAGTGGTAATTCTTTTCCTGTGTAAAACTTGTTTGGACGTTGGAAAGTTAATAAAGACTCATTTTCTTTTTAAAAAGAATTAAGTCGTCCACATGAATATTTCATATAGGAACCCGTAGTGTGGTAGACAACTGCATATGACCCCCACCCACGCAAAGAGCTTTTATGTTGCTGTTTGACAGTGTGTTGCACATGGACTTTTTATTCAAAGACAAGTATAAAGTACTTGACAGGTTTACCCTGCCACTTTATATTTGTGTGCGTTGTATAAGGACAGTTTTAAACGATTATACATAACACACTTAGGTACTTCCTGATCTAAACGTGTAGAAGCTTAAAAAAGATTTTTTAAATGTTCTGAGAATTGTGCTGAGATACAGGTACAACCAATTTTCTTTAGAAGGATGGAAATTAAGTTATGCTTAAAATCCCTGGGAGGTTAAAAAAAAATGTAGAAGGTGCCATCCTTTCATGTCAGGGCAGATCTTCTTGAGGTCCCAGGATTGTCATTGGCTGTTTGTGCCCATGATGTTTGACTGTGTAATGAGAGAGGTGTCATTTTAATAGGTCAAATGTATCTGTAAATGCTGGAGAAAAAGGTCAGTTCTATCTTAAATTCTAGTTCACAAATAAGTTAAGTGTTTAGGTCTTGCTTATGGAGGCGTTGGTAATGTAGGTTGGCATAAAGGAAAAACCAGTTTAAAAGTCCTCAGCCGTACAAGTTGCACAGAAAAATAAATGTACCTGGGTTAGACTGTTTTGATACTTTGTCTCATAGTCACTGAAGGAAACCTTTCATTGCTTAAAATGAAGCAACACTGATCAAAAAAGTCCCTTGTTTTATTAGTGGGTGTTAACATTGGTTCGAATTTTTTGTGTCTCATTGAATTATTATTGTCATTGTAGAAGTAACTTTTCTGAAGGTTGTTCTTGAGTTTGGCCCTCTGCTTAAAATAAATTGTTCCACATTTCCTGCAAACGTATGGATAAATGTTAAAAAGAGTGAAGTTAATATAGCTGTCACGTACGAGGCATGTTTTTAATGCTATAAATCCGTGTAGTAGTCAGTAGCGTGTCCGTGATTTGTATTGGTCAGGGAGCAGTTTGAATTTTAAAAAGCCTGAAGCTCCTGCTGAGCCCCAATCCCGGCCTCCCTCCCTCCCACTAATCTCCCATTCCTGTCTTTGTGCTGCCTGCTCCTGTTAGACACTGTTTGCTACAGGGCCTCAGGCCTACACTGGGTGGGGGGCACGCTAATGGGGGCTGGGGAAGGGGGGGGAGAATACAGAAGGTAGGAACAGTTCACTTCTTAAGCGGAGGATTTGGGGGTGGGAGGCGGGGTAAGGGCTTCAATGTAAATGTTTAAAAGGCCCTTATATGAACCTGCGATTGTCTTTACAACTTAAAATACTGAGACCTATGTCAAGGGATGAACATACTTCTACTAAAGGTAATGGAAAGAGGAGTTCTGCTTGCTTAGTTTTCATCAGCAGGAACAACTTATCTTTAGCGTTTTATATAGTTAAAGGGAGCTTTCTTACACAGATGTTTAAATCAGTATATTAGATATCTATTTATGTGACTGATTTTTTATTGTGACTTGGAATTAAAGTGAATTAGTTCTTATCAGACCCTATTTTCCTAATTCTACATATTTAGTAATCTGTAAGTAATATAGGTTGTGTGATAGCTTTCGTTCAGATACCATAAATATTTCTTTAAATTACATTGAAAATATTTTTTGTTTAGTCCAAACCGATTAAATAGATTATTTTTAAAGGAGACATTGTGAAACTTGAGTAAAACCTAAACTTGAACTTTACATTTTTGATAACTTAGTTGGAAGGAATAATTTGTGTTTCCCTAGAGATTAGGAATAGTCTGCTCTACCTCCCCTGTATTGGTCGGGATAGTCACCAGTGGCTAATCTTGTATTTCCATTTTTTTTTTTTAATTCAGCGAAAGGAAACAACTATAAGTGTTCCAGAAATCTTATAATGCTGGTTATATTATAGGATAAATATTTCATAATATACTTAGAAGAAATTTCAACAGTATGGTTTATTGTTTCTTTTGAGTCTGCAGAGTTACCAGTAACTTATAATAATTACTTGAAAAGAAAGTAGTTTTAAAGTATATCATGAAAGTCTAGTAAATCAAATTAAAGTTGAATAGTAAATAATTACTCTAGTGTTTTGAGATGAGTATATTGGATGCTTCCTTTTGAAAGCCATTCAACAAATTTGTTTACTAAAGTTATTCGAAAGCCTTTTGAACCTGTGCTATGGATCATTATTAATACCGTCCACCTTTAAGAAGAAAAGAGTTATCTTCGAAGAAAGACTATTTCAGATTCTCTTTGGGGATGAAAAGTGAAAGTTTTCAGTATGGTAGTAAGCCTAGTTTTGGTTTTCTGCATAATGATCATTATTAAATTTCAAAAATATTATGAGCAAAGCTGTACCAATTCAAACATGAAGTTTTCTTTATTTGGAGCCAGGCTACCCAACTCAAACATGTATTTTCTAAGGCTTCCTGAACTAATTTCATATTTAATTTTTTGGTACCAATTCATCATCAGACTGCTATAGAAACATTTGAACCCATCTGTGTTATATTTTGACATACTCTTCTATGGTATTTTTACTCTCCCAAAATAAGGTGTAAAAATTAATAATAAAGAGTAAATAAAAACTAAAGAGTTTGTGTTTTACACAGTTTCATTTAACTTTCCGCACTCTGTTGCTTATTAGGAAAAGCATAATTTGTAAGTAATTCTGAAATTTTTTAAATAATGTAAGATTTCAGTTTTATATAAAGTGACTGGAAAGACTGAGGTAAATAAAAATTCTTTTCATAGAAATGTAACTTCAATTCCGTTTATCACATTTATTTGCCATAAAACGAATAGGAAATTACTGACTAGGAACTTTATAGAAGCCTGGTAATTAAGTGTTTAGTTGACATCTTTAATATCCTGAGCATACTAAGTTGGCTTTGGTGGTAATGTATGGTCTTATGTAGCTTTTACAAATCATTTAAAAATATACTTTTTGAACAAAGTTTTTTTCTATTTTTAGCAGATGTCAATAATTATTCTCTGTATTTTTAAGTCAGTCCTTTTTCAGGGTGACCTGAGTTCATTCATAAATATTCTCATTTCCCTGCAAGGTAAATGACCAGCGTGATTTCCATTTTTTGATGAAAAACTCAGAGGCCACATGATTTGTAGAGATTCATGTAGTGACTCAGTGGGAGATTAGGTATTCTCTGACTCTTAGTAGTTTCTTATTAGATTATGTTGCTGTAAGAAACCTGTGAGCTTTGGTCATGAAGCTAGGTATTGCTCAGTGCTGACACTGATACCATTTGTGATTTTTTTCAATTATCTGAGTCCAAGGTGCTTTTCTCATCTCCATAGAGAGATATGATACTTGTCTTTTGGTTGTATTTTCCTGGTATGAAAATAGTACTTTTACATTAGAAATCTTGACCTTGTGTGTATATATTTGGTGTTCAGGTGATTAAGTTTATTTACATATGTCCCTCTTCAGGAGTGTAAGTGAATTAACTGTATGTGTAGTAAATAATGACTCCTTAAAGTTTTATTCTTATTCTGTTTTTTAACTACTAGAGTGGAATTTTAGTGTTTCTAATTGATTTAAATGCGATTTTAAACACCAAGTCTGCAGTCAGTTTTAATGAATTGAGTTTTGTCAGATTGCATTATGTTTTAAGGCAGGTTTCTTTCTATTCCCAAAGTGATATTACTAGGAGAGATCATTTCTTGATACAGCATTGCCAGCTAGGTAAGATTTTGAGGGGTTATTATTTGCCAGGAATTGTGTTAACGTGTGTATGCCCCCCCAATATTACCTCATTTAATTCTTCTAACAGGCTCCTGAAATAGAAACAATTATCATCCACAATTTACAGATGAAGAAACTGAGGCTGAAAATGTCAGAAAACTGTCTATTGTCTTATTAGTATGATCAGTCTGATTTATATTTGTTCTTAAGGACTTAGGATTCCACATTTCTGGTTTTAGTAAATTCTTAATTATTATCCTTTAGTTGCTCAGTTGAATCAATACTTAAAAGTCATGTAGTCAAGGAAATTATGTACTTTAGGCAAAGAACTAAAATAGAATCTAGACTATATATGCTATATATATTAATAATAATTTCAATAATTTTGAAGTCAGCACATCTTTACTGTCTTACATTGTAATTTTGAGTTTGTTAATCTGAATTTTTTACTTCTTTTAAGTTTTTTATATTGAGTTGAAACTGTCAGAGCATCTTTTTAGAAAGGGAAAATTGAGCTTTAGAGTGATTTTATTCATAGAAATGTATATGACCAATTTGTATTGTAGTAGATGAATCTATAAATTAGTATGACTGGTACTTTTTAAAAATTCCAGTATTTATATAGCCAAAGAATGTGGATTGTTTTGACGTTCTCAGCTTGGGAAGTTGTGCACTTATTCCAGAGCTGTTGCCATTACATACACTCTTATGGGGATTCTTTTAGTGAATACCTTTATAGACCTTGAGCTAGTATTTTTTTCTCATTCTTAATGGCATACGTTTATCTTCAGGGGTGAATTTGAATTTTAGAGACAGTAAAAAAGTAATTAAGAACTTAGGAAAGCTAAGATTTAAGATCTTTTTTGTGTCAGGCATTGTGTTGAGTGCCTTACATTTGTAATATGTAATATTATTGAGTGATTCCCATGTGCCAAAAACTGTGCCAGGAGCTTTATATGGATTTTCTCAATTCTTCAAGGTATAGTATGAGTTTGGTTATATTTATTACTCTAAGATATTTGAGAAAACTGAGATATAGAATGATTAAGTGACTAAGGTCATACAGCTAACAAGTGGAAGAAAGTGGAGAAAGGACTCTGGAGTTGATGCTTCACCCACCACCCTTAACCACTACACTGTTTATCGTGATTACCTCCCAACTATCCAATGAGGTTAGTGATAATGTTCTTGTTTTACAGACAAGGAAGTTGAAGCTCATCATGTTTAATAACCTGTCCAAGGTGGCAATTCTAGCAGGTGTTAGAGATAGGATCCCAACTCAAATATGTCTAATTCTAAAACTTCTATTCTTTCCATTCTGCCACTCTGTCTCTTCAAGATTTATAATACTTTTGTTTGTTTTTTTTTTTTGATAAAAAGAGTAGGCTTGATTATAAAGTAGTGAGACTTGTTTTTCTTGTGTGGCTTATAAAGCTATCCTATGGCTTAAAAAGAGGAATTCTAAAGTTTTTTGGTCAGTTATAGCTGATACATTATCTGATTACAGTCTTTTAAAATACACCTTGTTAACTTTACACTATACAAAATGTTCCTATGTACAGATGTGCATTTAAATAGAATATTGATGTTAAATATAATGCATGCTGTATTTTTTGAAAGTGTGGAAAAGCCACTTTATTTTCATAATATTGTGATTCTTGAATTATTTTTTATAAAAACATTAAGCATTAAAAAATATTCTCAAGAATACACTAAATTTTTAACATAATTAATGTAGGTAAATTTTTTTGCCATCTTACGTTTGTGTAACATTTAACATGATATAGCAAAACTCTTAAAAATTTTCTTTTGTATGTATTTGCCTTTTGGCAGAAAGGAAAAACTTTAACAGGATGGAAAAACATGGAATTAGCAACATTGATTAATTTATTTATTTAAATAATTTTGTATACTTTTACCTCTCCTGAGAAATTCAGAAGCTGTGACATAATTTTGAAATACTGGATTCCTTTTCGTTAGAATGAACACATTTGGGTCACTTATACTCTCAATTCTTTAGTCTTGTGCCAATAAAATGCATGTGTACTTCATAAGTACTGTTTTTTAAAAATAGTCATTGATTCTAGATACGTTAAAAACTAACAGTGCTTGAAACACTAATGAATTATTAAAATTCAAACTATAGTTTACTGTAAAAATATTAATATTTATGATGGTATATTTAATTTCTTTATTTACAAACAAACAAGTCCTTGAAATTAGTCCTAGTAAGGAAATAGGAGTTTTTTCAACACTCAGTTTTCTCAACACTGCTACTTGGCAACCCGTTTGGGATTTTATTTTATTTGTTGTTTTGCTTGGTTTTTTCCTATATTTGCTATGTTTTATTTTATTTGGTTTTTTTTTAATTGAAGTATAGTTGATTTACAATATTGTATTAGTTTTAGGTGTACACCATATTGATTCAGTATTTTTGCAGATTATATTCCATTATAGGTTATTATAAGATAATGGGTATAATTCCCTGTGCTATCCTGTATATCCTTGTTGCTTATCTATTTTAACCCTTTCAGGATTTTAAAATCTGCTTTTAGTTCTCTTTGTCTGATAGGATTGCCAGTTTCTACGTAAAGAAATTGATAATCTGAGTATAGGCTATACATAATTTAGTTTTTCTTTGGTAATGACCAAATTGAAATTTTACATGGGTATATATTGGCCCTAACTCCCATTAAAAAAAAGTACTGTTCTTAAAAATTTGTTGCACATAACATAATCTTTTTCCCAGGGTTCTGCCTATGTCTCAGAAAACTCTTAAGGTTGAAAGTTGAAATGTAATGGCCTAAAAGCTACTGCTATCATTTTTTTCCCTTTGAGAAAAGAATTAAGAATCCAGTATTCATGCTGTAACCTACTCCAGGTTATCCTGAAAGACATATATGCAGTATGCTTTTTATTTAACTCTACTAATATTCTGTTTCCCTTTTCTTATGTATCTCTTTCTCTCTCTGTCAGTGTGCAATCTTTATCTCCCACCCTAAGCAAATTTTTACACAGCTTGGTGAATATAGGTGATATTTTTAATGTTAATGAAACCTAGAGCAGTTTAAAAGGCCTCAGATTCTGAGATCTTCATAAGTTCAAAATATTGCTGGTGAAAAAGCATTGACACTAACTGTGAAAATATATACTAGGGTAGCATTCTTACTTTGTTCTGGAGGTGTGTTACTTCTCAAAACGTCAGCTCAAGGACCAGAAATTTTTTTTTAAGGAGAAAGAGAAGGCATGGCCTTTTTTGTTTAAGTTTCCCTGGCCATTTAATTTCATAGCATTTGTCAGTTTATTGCTTATACCTCTTGATAAAATAATTTGTTCCTATGTTTTTCAGACATACTAAACCACCAGCTCTATGAGAGCAAGGAGACATTTTCATGTTTATGTCTGTAACACCATCGCAGTGCTTGTCCTGTGCTATAGGTATTCACTACATTTTTGTTGAACTGATTAATTAGAATTAAACTATATGATAGTATTTACATATATCCCAATCAGTACATACATCACATAACTTATGTATTAAAAGAATCAAAGAAAAACTTAAAACAGTTATTTTTTTAGCTGTTAAGATTGTAAAGCATAGGAAGGAGCTTTTGTTTTGCTCCCTTGGGCAGTAGAATTGAGAGTAAGATACTGGGATTTATTGTAAGAGGGAAAGTATTTAAATACTTTGTTTTAAGCTTAAGATTGGTTTATTGTAGTTTTTGTTTTCTTTGCTAATTTAAGTATTATATATAATAACAATTTAGATAATTAGAAATACATTACAGCACATTAAAAATGCTGTTTAAATATAATAGTGATATGGTGACTGAATTTTTTTTAAGTAAGACTTATTGAGGTATAATTTACACTATAAAATTCACTATTGCCGTTGTACAGTTTGATGAGTTTTGACAAACATTATCTTGCAACTGCTGCCTTAATCAAGACATATAATATTTCCATCATCCCCCAAAGTTCCCTTATATCCTTTTGTAATCAGTTTCCTACCCCTAGTCTAGCCCCTGGCAGCCAGATCTAATTTCTGTCCCTGTAGTTGTGTATTTTCTAGAATGTCACGTAAATGGAATCATACTTATATAGGCTTCTGGGTCTGGTTTCTTTCACTTAGCATAAGGCTTTTGAGATCCATCCATGTTGTTGCCTGTATTAGTAGTTTGTTGGTATCTGAATTTTGAAATTGAATTTGATATACTCTTTAACTTTGGTACTACCCTGTCAAAAAATACTTTGAATAGTTTTAGATATTTGTCTCAGATTTTGCAGCTGCTTTATTATTGGACATAATTTTACTTGCCCATGTTTACCCCTCAACTCCAAAAATCTTGTAATTTACATTACTGTTGAGTGGCATGCATTTATACTAGTCAATTCTGTTAGGTTAGCTGCTCTACCAAGTAGGTAAAATAGACATTGCCCTCTTTTTCATCATAACTAAAATAGGTAGCATCGTGTATTTTGAACATACAGCACATAGAAACTGGAACAATGGTGCAGTGATAACTTATCCAGAAATTGAGTTTACACTTTAGTATAAAACTGCTGTTTATACTAAAAATAGAGCATAGGTTATAGTGAAGAACAGTCATCGCTTCTCCTCTAATCCTTAAAGTTAGAGAAGTAGTGCTATTTCCTGAAAGTTGGGGCAGATAATGATGAAAAAGAGTTATTTTGTTTGACCACCTATTTTGTTCCCCCTCCCTCCTCCCTTTTTGAAACCGCTTTCTCTCTTGGGTGCAAGGATATCAGTCTCATTTGTAGACTCTTTGCTAGCTCTTCCATCTCTGCGCACTCCTTAAATATTGGTATTCCCAAGGTGGTTCTTCAACCTTCATTCTGTTCTCTCTTCCTATTGATTTAATCTATTCATTTGACTTATTTTACATGCTGATGACTCACATATCTCTCTCCAGAATATAATTTTCTTCTGAGACAGATCCAGCTGTCTTTTACCAGGCACCTCCTGATGTCCCATAAATACTATAAATTCAAAAGTAGTGTAGAAGTCTGAACTCACGTGTCAGTTCTTCCCTAACCTTATCCCCTCCCACTCAAAAAGGAAAAGTATTCTTAGAACTATGTGAAGTAGGTTAATGTTCCCATCATTAACTCAAGTTGCCTAAACTAGAAACTTGGTGATAATGCTTGACCCTTCTTCTTTAGTGTATCTCCAAACAAGTTGTTTACCCAGTTGTTCACCCATTCATAGCACGTCCCTGAATATCACTTGAATCCATCCCTCCTTTACAGTTTGATTCTGAGAGTGGGCGTGTACGTGCAGCTTGTTGGATGGAATAATTTATAGCATTTTAGGAAAGATTTAGAGGTAATTGTGAAAGATGTATTTAGTGTTAGGATACTTTTTGCTCATATGCTTGGGCTCTGATATTTAAAATTACGGTGTAACTTTCAGTACCTTTCATGTTTTATAGCTTAAATGTCAATGTTTTCTGTACCCATTTCCATATCTAAAATCCAGAACTTCTTACGTTAGAACCCAGTGTATCAAGTAGAACAGTTTGAACTCAGTCTTCTTTCCATACCTTACTTTTAGAGCACTACATTTCATGGATGTGTACGTTCATTTAAATGCTGCATGTTTATGTGTTCAGGGGCAGAGTCTGAATTGAGAAGAAAATGAGAATGTAGGAGCAAAGGAAGGCTTTTAATTGACTTTCCTGTACTGTGGAAGCAAGTTTACTTGTATAACATTTTCATTTTTATTGCAGGTAACAAAACTAAAGAAGCAAATGCAGTGGGGATATGATACTGTTCAGTTGCTAGGCATGCAAACATTTTTAATGGCAAGAGTCACATATACTGTAGCTGTATTACATGTTTGTGAGTTAGGAGGTTGTTGCTCATGGTTTTGTATAACCTTGCAATGTTTCTTCCCTAGAATAAGAAGTTATCTCCTTATTCCCCAGTTTGAACAGAAGGGTATGCTTAGAGTCACTGATTTAAATAACCCTAAGTATCTCTTGTGAAGGGCATCTTAAAATGTGATGCTACCTTGAAAAATGAAGTAAACATTTTCTTCACTGTATCTAGAATTTATAACTAAAGAAATAATAGGTGCTGTATTTTGTTCTAGTGCTAATTGCCATGTTTTTGAGAAAATGGGATCAATCCAAAGGCTGTTTACAAAGACTGACCAAGAACCTTGCCTAGTTATTGAGTTGTGGTGGCTTGCACATAGTAAGCATTCAACGAACAATTGTTGAATACATGAATTTGAATTATATTTTAGTTTTGAGATATAGGACTGATTGGAGTGACAGCAGATAGGTGGGGCTTGCTAAATATTAAGCAAATTTGATAGAGGAAAGAGAACACTGAGCCCGTAAAAGGTAGGACAGCCTTTAAAGCAAAGAATTGTGTAATTTAACTACTTGTATTTGGATAATTAGGTTTGTTTAGCTGGATAAGAGGAAGATCTATGTACAGAAGTGTTTTTGAATTCTTTCTATTCTTTTATTCCCACTCCAGTTTTGCTTCTGATTTCAAGTATTAGCTCTGGACTTCCATCTTCAGTGGTAAGGGACGATGTAATAGGCTCAGGGATAAAATGACCTGCATAATCCAGATATGCATATTAGGACATGGGAGGTGTTGGTGGGAAAGGGAGAGATATTATAGTTCTTCAGTCGTTTCCAATTATTCATGGTTTTTAGCTTATGTCAAAGTGCCATTGTCCTCAGTATTGAGATGAGGGGGCCTAAACACTAGAATTTAAAACGACTTAGAGATTACAACATGCTTGTTACTATGCTACCTCGATCTTGAGCCATGTTGCCACCTATGCTAATCATCATATGGTTTTAGTGATTCTGTTTTCAACTAGACGACAGCCACCAAAATTTTAATGTTCTTTATAAAAATTTCATACTTCAGCCATTCTGCATTCCCTTAGTTTTCTTGGGAACCAAAACTACTTATAGTTTGCTGGTATGATAGGTAAGGCTAAATTGTGGGATTTAGAGCTTAAAAAATTTTAAGAATCTCAAAGCGAAAGCTTTTCCCTCTCTTTTTTCCTTTAATTATAGAAGCAGTATGGAAAAAAACTACATGCTATTTGGAAAATAGGAAAAAAAATATAATCTCATATTTTATGTTTTTCCCTACTATGTTTTTAATAAAAATATTTGTAGAATATAATTATGGTTAAATATGTATTTACGGTATAAATATATGTACCTAGTCCTGTTTTCTCTTAAGGTTTTATCATAAAGATATTCCTAATTTTTTATATAGTGTTCATAAATATTTAAAATGTTACCCAACATTCTGTCAGTGGATGAACCGTAATTTTCTTAGTATTCTACTTTGGACATTTTACTTGCTGTCACTTCTTTCTGTACGAAAATGAGGCAGTGGAACATCTTTATATGTACAGTTTTTTTCCCCCTTTGGGGACTTTATTCATTTAGAGTAGAATTCCGTTAGTGGTAGTTAGGCCAAAAGGTTTGAACCTTTCTGTGGCGCCTAATATGTATTTCCAAAAATAGTTTTACCCTTCCATAATCTTTATTTTCATTCACGTCTTAATTCATTCAGTGAATTCATTTCTTTCATATGATGCACCTTTCCTATTAAGATTATTGTTAGGTCATTTAAATGCTCATCTCCTCCACTGTTGTGGCTGTGGTCTCTTTTCAATGTATTTTTGAACTTCATAATAAAAATAATGGGTTTTTCAAACTGGGTATATCATTTGGAGGTATTATATAGTGAAATTAGCATAGAATCTTGTCTGAACTAGCTACTAGCCAAGTGACATTTAGACTGGTCATTAAGCCCATTTCTTCAGCTGTAAACTGAAGGAGTTCTCAGCTTTTAGGATTTTTGTGGACTAATAAAAACACAAAGCAAAGGGGGAAAAAAGGAATTTAGATAAATGAAAGAAGAGAGTAGGTAGGTCCTAGAGATACAGTTATAGTTAAGGGATCATCAGTCTTTTATCTGCAGAAAAGTAGTAGGTAGATTTTAGATTGGAACGTATGAAAAAGAAAAATCAGTTTTTTGGTAGGTCCTATTACTTAGACTTAATTTTTGAGATATGAAACATCTAGTGTGATGTGGACTTGGCTTTGATCTCATATTCATTCTTTTGTTCATCAAACATCAAGTGTTTCCTCTATCTCAGGAACTATAAGGCATTACAAGTGGTGAAATAAAATATTTCACTCTTGCCTTCAAGGATCTTACAGTCTAATAATAAAGATTTTGTTACAATATCAAGATTAACAAAGAGGATACAGTAGGAACACTGAGGGGGATCACCTAATTTAGGCTAGAGATGATGTATAAAGTAAGTTTAGAAGGCCATTAATTAGACTTGGGAGTCTGGGGCAACAGTTTGATTTTGGAAACTGCAGATGCTTTGATTATTGGAGCATAGGGCTGGAAAAGGAGCGTGCCAAAAAGATTCGAAGCTACAGAGAGGGGCAGGGTCCAGATTATGAAGGAATGTATATGCCTTTAAGAATTCTGCATTGGCTTCTGAGTTGAGGATTGATTCTCAAGTTCCTTGTTTCTGGGCCTTGAAGTATGAAAGTTCCATTCACTAAAGATCAGGAATATAAGAGGAGAAGTTTATAAGAGTTGGAAGATGGGGTTGTAGAGGAAGGGAAGGAGATGATATTACAGTTTTAGGCATGTCAGTGGGACATTCAGGTTTGTGGTAGATATGAGAGTCTCAATACTTCAGAGCTGAGAAGACATTAGGCTTTTCTTTGGCAAAGTCATAATTATGAATTAGTCTATTAGAGAATTATTTTTATGAGGACATTTCTAAATCTATGTAGACTTTTAAAAAGGATATGTAAAATTTAAGTTTAAAACCATGTTGATATCCTAGAATTTCTTTTATTACCTTAACTGAGACTATCCAAGGCAATATTCAATTTATTATTATAGTTCTCGTATAGATATACAAATTAGAATTAGCATATAGCTTTTATTTATTTATTTAATTTATTTTTTAACATCTTTATTGGAGTATAATTGCTTTACAATGGTGTGTTAGTTTCTGCTTTATAACAAAGTGAATCAGCTATACATATACATATATCCCCATATCTCTTCCCTCTTGCGTCTCCCTCCCTCCCACCCCTCTAGGTGGTCACAAAGCACCAAGCTGATCTCCCTGTGCTATGCGCCTGCATCCCACTAGCTATCAGTTTTACATTTGGTAGTGTATACATGTCCATGCCACTCTCTCACTTCATCCCAGCTTACCCTTCCCCCTCCCCATGCCCTTAAGTCCATTGTCTAGTAGGTCTGCATCTTTATTCCCATCCTGCCCCAAGGTTCTTCATGACCTTTTTTTTTTTTTAGATTCCATATATGTGTGTTAGCATACGGTATTTGTTTTTCTCTTTCTGACTTACTAGCATATAGCTTTTTTTTTTTTTTTTTTTTGTGGTACGCGGGCCTGTCTCTGTTGTGGCCTCTCCCGTTGCGGAGCACAGGCTCCGGACGTGCAGGCTCAGCAGCCATGGCTCACAGCCCCAGCCGCTCCGCGGCATGTGGGATCTTCCCGGACCGGGGCATGAACCCGTGTCCCCTGCATCAGCAGGCGGACTCTCAACCACTGCGTCACCAGGGAAGCCCACTAGCATATAGCTTTTGAAGCCAACATAAAATGAATAACTTTTGGCTGGTTAGTAGGAGTACAGTCTACCAAACACTGTATCACTTTTCACATTTTGGATGGAATGGATATTAAAAAATTTAGTGACTTGGTCAAATTGTTGTAGATACTAATAGTCATTTGAAAATTTCTTTCAAGGCTGACCTAGAAGATCTCTCCAAACAGTCTTAAATCAGGGTTAAAAGTAGTATTTAAAAAAAAAATCTTACTTGGTTTAAATTACCAGAAGATAATAATACCATTTCTTCTTATGGCTTTGTTTTCCAGTGTACTGACTATTACTATGAACTTAGGATAACAAAATGAATGTTCTTGTATGACTATTTTCTATTGTATAAGGCTGTTCTTAGGGCCTTCCTGGTGTATTTGTCTATCCAACATAATCTGAAGACTGCTTCTTTAGTTGGTTTTATACTAAATGCATACATATTATGAGATCTTTAGTGAGAACTATGTTGCTTTGCTCATGAGGGGATTGTCTTTACAGATATAATTTAAGGCCTGCTTTTAGAATAATTAAATAAAAAATGAAAAGCAGTAGCTTTTCAAAAGTATTATATGCAGGAATAATTATGAAGGAATCAAACTGATTTGTCAAAAATAATTTACCAGGTCAATATCAAAATGAAAATGAGTGCTTTCCTAGTATTTAAGTACATTTAAGTAAATGTACTTCTTGTTTTTTGTTTTTTTTTTGGATTAGAGAGTTGGCGTGTCAGAATCACCTAGGGAACTTTTCCAAATTATAACCCTTTTATGGAGATGTAAGGTAAATTTTATAAGTTTCTCTATTAGCTAGTTCCTTAGTAATCATTCCACAAGAATTAACTGAATAACTATTGTGCTCTCAGCAATGAATTCTAGGCCTTTGATGCTAGGAATTTTTTTCAGCCTCCCTCTCAAAGTTTACGTGGGTGCCTAAGAGATGCCTCTATTTTATTTATTTTTTCTATTTCTATTTTATTTTTTCTATTCTATAAAAATATCATCTGCGAGGCATAAAGGAGCAAAGAACCATGGTGAGCAGAGTTATTAATGCCTTAAAATTAAAAATAGAGGTAGAATGGAGTGGAGTTTCTGGATACGAGAGAGATTGT
Organism: Globicephala melas; assembly: GCF_963455315.2. Lineage (NCBI taxonomy): Eukaryota > Metazoa > Chordata > Mammalia > Artiodactyla > Delphinidae > Globicephala > Globicephala melas. The sequence goes on from NC_083316.1 coordinate 30,029,741, forward strand.
AGTAGAATCAAGGAAAGAAGAGTAGCAGATACTACAAATGAATTTGGCAAAAGAATTAGTGAGAAAAATTGAAGTTAAAAACTCAAATACAGGGCTTCCCTGGTGACGCAGTGGTTGGGAGTCCGCCTGCCGATGCAGGGGACATGGGTTCGTGCCCCGGTCCGGGAGGATCCCACATTCCGCGGAGCAGCTGGGCCCCTGAGCCATGGCCGCTGAGCCTGCACGTCCGGAGCCTGTGCTCCACAACGGGAGAGGCCACGGCAGTGAGAGGCCCGCGTAATGCAAAAAAAAACCCCTCAAATACAAGTTAGCAACAGTACTTAGAATAAAATAAAAAATGATGAACTGACTGATCTCTTCGTAAGGGTGGCTTATGTTTAGAAAGTTTACTTAAAAGTCAAAGTGCCTTATTTTATATATGTTGGATATACACTTTTACAAAGTGATGTGTAAAATGCTTGGAACCGTGCTGTGCACTTACAATAAGTCCTCAGCAAATATTTATTCTTCCCAAACCCGTGTCCCCCGCATCGGCAGGCGGACTCTCAACCACTGCACCACCAGGGAAGCCCATATTTATTCTTTTTATTTGTTGACAGCTACCTTTCTAATTGGTGATTTGATGAAAAACATACTTGTCAAGTATATTTTTAAATAAAAGTCTGCTAGTTTGTGACATAATAAATTATTATTAGGAAGGTATTGGATAAGAAACAGAAAGTTATCAAATCAACTCAAGTTCATCTGGTATTGAAATGTGATAAGTACTCCTTCACAACACAACTTGGCTATATACCCCAAATCAAGTGAAGTATCCCAAATAATAACTCTACTTATACAAGGAACTTCATTTAACTCATTCTGTTATCTAAAGTTAATTATGCCTCTAAAGGTATTGTACTATACTGCTGTGTATGGCAATATACATATATATACAAATATATCCACTATATTTTGTTAGCTCATTTTGTATTTTCCAGCTTCACACCTTTTAGTCAAAACATTTACCTCCTTTTCTCTCCATCTATCCAAATCCTACCTTCTTTCTATCAAGATCTTAGGGGTTTTGGGTAGTAATGGAGGTAGGTAGCATATTAGAGTCACCTGGGGTTTTTGTGGGTTTTTTTTTTTTTTTCCCCAAGCTTACATTTTCTCTCTTTGCTCTTGCCCCAATTCATGTGATCTCTTCCTTTTCTAATACATACCTGAGTGTAGGAGTTAGTAATTTAAGTTATATGCTGACTCATCACATTTTCATATTGTATATCAAGCTATGGCTTATTTTGTTTCATTTTCACGTTATTTATATTATCAATCAGATTATAAACTCTTTGAGGGCAGGATCTGCCTGTGGTACCTTATAAAGTGTCTTGCCTGGAGCAGGCTTTTAGCAAGCGTTCGCTGATTAAGTGGCTCATCTGAACTAGTTTGAAAAGGTTTGGAAACTATTTCACATTCTTAAAAACCATAAAATTCACTCTTTTAAAGTGTACAGTGGTAAAAATTCAGTGGTTTTTAGTATATTCACAAAGTTGTACAACCATCGTCACTGTCTAGTTCCAGAACATTTTCATTCCCCTGAAAAGAAACCCCATACCCATTAGCAGTCACACTCCATTCTTCCCACAGCCCGCGGCAACCACTATCTACCTTCTGTTGCTATGGATTTCCTTATTCATATAAGTGAAATCATACAATGTGGCTTTTTTGTACCTGGCTGCTTTCACTTGGTCATCCATGTTGTAGCATGCATGAGTAGTTAACTGCTTTTTATGGCCAAATAATATTCTATTGTGTGGGTATACCACATTTTACTTAACCTTTTGTCAGTTGATGGACATTCGGGTTGTTTTCACCTTTTGGCTATTATGAATAAAGCCTCTTCTGTGTTTTCAGTTCCCCTGAGCAGATACATAGGAATGGAATTTCTTGGTCATATGCTAACTCTATGTTTAACTCTTTGAGGAACTGCTAGACTGTTTTCCAAAGAAGCTACAGGGTTTTTACATTTCCATTAACACTGAGGTTTACACTTTCTCAGCATCATCTCTAATACTTGCTATTGTCTGTTTGAGTATAGCCATCCTAGTGGGTGTGCAGTGGTATCTCACTGTGGCTATGATTTTATTTTGGGCATCTTTTCATGTGCTTATTGGTCATTTATCTCTGGAGAAATGTTTATTCTAATCGTTTGCCCATTTTTAAGTTGTATTATCTATCTTTTTATTCTTAAATTATTAAAATTTTAATATATTCCGGATATGTGTCCCTTATCAGATGTATGATTTGCAAATATTTTCTCCGATTCTGTGGATTATCTTTTCACTTTACTTTCTTGATAGTATCCTTTGAAGTGCAAAAGCTTTTCATTTTGTTGATGTCTGATTTATCTGTTTTATTCCTTTGGTTGCTTGTGCTTTTGATACCATGTCTAAGAAACCATTGCCTAATCCAAGATCATGAAGATTTACACCTATATTTAGTTTGAGCTCTTTAAGTCTGATCCATTTTGAGTTAATTTTTTGCATATGGTATGAGGTAGGGATCCAACTTCATTCTTCTACATGTGACTATCCAGTTGTGCCATTACAATATGTTGAAAAGACTGTTCTTTTCCCATTGAATGGTCTTGGCACCCTTGCCAAAAATTAATGTAAATATAAGAGTTTATTTCTGGACTCTCAATTTAATCCATCAATCTGTGTGTCTCGCCTTTTGCCAATATCATGCTATTTTGATTACTGTAGCTTTGTAGTAAGGTTTGAAAATGAGAAGTATGAGTCCTCCAACTTTGTTCTTCTTCCAGATTGTTTTAGTATTGTGGACAGTGTACAAGTGTTGCACTTCTTTTGTTAAATGTGTTCCTAAGCATTTTATTCTTTTTGATGATACTGTAAATGGTATTATTTTCTTAACTTCATTTTTCAGATTGTTCATTGCTAGTGTATGGAAGTACAATTGATTTTTATATATTGATCTTGTATCTTGCAACCTTGCTGAACTCCTTTATTAGCTCTAACTTATACTCCTTTCTCTAGGGACAATTTACGTTTGTTCAGTATGGTTCATTCTGTTCTCCGTTCTTCCAGACACTACATGCCAACAGTAGTTACAAGACAGAATTTTTCCTGTTGTCCAATTCTGCTGCTTTGTGGGCTGGAAAAAAACCAGACAAACTTGTACATATATGGAAAGTAAGATTAGATAGCTCAGAAGAAAAATTATGGTCACATTATGTCAAAATTTTCATTTAGTGCTATCTGGCTATAGCATAAGATTAAAAATTGAGGAATTGTGATCTAGAACTTAAAGCAGTGTGCTTTACCTGTAGTAAGGGCTATCTCAAATGTTTGTTGCGGGAATAAATAAGTGCTTATGATAACGATGTGTATATATGGATGCAGAATAAATTCTGTTGGTTAGTAATTTCTAAAGTCTTTGTCTTCCACTCGTCAGTAAGTGATTTTCATTAGTGCATCTGGAGAGCTTGAACCATATGGGATGTGGGGTGGGGGGATAAAAAGAATGACTAGGCAAAGAGGGTAAGAGTATTAGGGAAGAGGAAAAGAAGGTAAGAGAGAAGAGAGGCAAGGAGGCAAGATTAATAAGTTGACTTTTGTTAATACAAGCAATATAATGATATAAAAAATATATCTGCTGATTAGAAACAAAAGAAGAGAAACAGTGATAGTGCATTATTATTCCTCAAATTCAAACTTCTGTTTTCTTTTTAAATTTATTTATTTATTTATTTTGTGGTACGTGGGCCTCTCACTGTTATGGCCTCTCCTGTTGCGGAGCACAGGCTCTGGACATTGCAGGCTCAGCGGCCATGGCTCACGGGCCCAGCTGCTCCGCGGCATGTGGGATTTTCCTGGACCAGGGCACGAACCCATGTCCCCTGCATCCGCAGGCAGACTCTCAACCACTGCGCCACCAGGGAAGCCCCAAACTTCTGCTTTTTTAACCTGAATCAGAAGTCAACCTAAAGTGGCAAGTACGTATATAAAAAGATGTTCATCATCAGTGGCAATTAGAGAAATGAAGAGGTATACTCTAGTTAGCTTATGATGTGTTCTGTTGATCAACAAGGATTAATCAAATGCAAAAGTACCTTAAAATTGTTCTTATTAGATAAATTTTAGCTTCCATTAAGATTAATACTGTTCTTATCACTAACCTTTAAGTGTTGTAATACATATAAAAATGGGTAGGGTAGTTCTTCCTGCTCTCCCTCCCCCTCTTTAAACAAACATTTATCAAAAAAATTCTATATATTACTCATTGTCATATTTAACACTCTTAGAAAAAACCTTCTGGAGTAGATATTATTTGCATTTCCAGGTAAGGAAATTGAAGCTTAGGAAGTCAAGGTTATACAGCTTACACAGGAGGAAGGAGAATTTGAACACAAGTTTTTCTGATTCTAAAGCCTAGTTTTGAAATCTTAACTACTATACAAGTACTGCTTCTCCAGTTCCTTTGAGGAGCCTACACTGAGGTTGATAATGTTATACATAATACTCCTTGGATCCTTAAACTATAAATAACTATTAAGTAAGATTTAAAGCAGAATTTTAAAGTTGGATTTTAATTTTACTTCAGAAAAATCTCAGGTCTTTGCTTTTGGAAATCAAATATAGTGTTTGCCCATTCTTTTAATGTTGCTGTATCACTCAGTTTTTGTGGTTTCAAAAATTTCTTTAGTGTCCTCACTTTGGAAAGTTGGCTCTTAAAACTCACGGAGTCAGGCTTTGAGTCCAGAAGCTAATAGACTCAGTAAAAGAGGAAGTCCTGGGAGAGTTCCTTGAATAATTTTAGGATGATAAGTTTAGCTTAAAGAGATGATGGGTCAAAGTTAAGAGTAAAAGAATTCTGAGTTTTCTCTGTTTTGAAAACTTCTGTTTTATCTTAGATCTTAACGAGAGTAAAAAAAAATAAGTGTAATGTGGTTACCTTATAAGTACTTAAAAATTAATATGTATTATATTTCTTTTAGATTGAGCCTCTGTGGAAGTTTTATATCATTTGCTTTTTTGTTATACCTTTCTTGCGGAATTCCACATTCAGTGCACATCTTTGTTTTGAGTTTGGTTTTGTTGAGCTTTGAACAATAGGACTTTGTAGCATGAAATTTAGTTTAAAGAAATCATCCAAAACTTTGGATGGTGTTGTGCCCTTTTAAAAATGACTTTTTAAATAGGTTTAAAATAACTGATAATCCTTCCAAAGGATTGCTTTCTAAATCTTGGGTCAGAGACATGTTTGGCTCCTGATTTTGTGAACTTTTTCAATTTTAATCCTCAGTTTGTTTATTTTTTTCCTTTCCTCTTTTTTCATCAATTACTGCAGGTCTCTTATGCTGTTCAGAACATCCCTTCCAATGTATATCAGTTTCTTATTTTTAATTCTTAGTTTTTTAGATTTTAGGCCCATAGTGAATTTATTAAGGTTTTCTGTCTGTTATTCAATATTACTTCTTTTAAAAAAAAATTTTTTTTTTTTTTTTTTTTTGCGGTACGCGGGCCTCTCACCGTTGTGGCCTCTTCCGTTGCGGAGCACAGGTTCCGGACGCGTAGGCTCAGCGGCCATGGCTCACAGGCCCAGCCTCTCCGCGGCATGTGGGATCTTCCCGGACCGGGGCACGAACCCGTGTCCGCTGCATCGGCAGGCAGACTGTCAACCACTGTGCCACCAGGGAAGCCCTAAAAAAAATTTTTTTTTATTGGAGTATAGTTGCTTTACAGTGTTTCAATATTTTTTTCTTTAAGGAAATCTTTTTTTTTTTTTAAATAAATTTATTTATTTAGGCTATGTTGGGTCTTCGTTGCTGCGCACAGGCTTTCTCTAGTTGCGGCGAGCAGGGGCTACTCTTGGTTGCGGTGAGCAGGGGCTACTCTTGGTTGTGGTGCATGGGCTTCTCATGGCAGTGGCTTCTCTTTTTGCACAGCACGGGCTTTAGGCACGCGGGCTTCAGTAGTTGTGGTGCATGGGCTTAGTTGCTCCGCGGCATGTGGGATCTTCCCAGACCAGAGCTCAAACCCGTGTCCCCTGCATTAGCAGGTAGATTCTTAACCACTGCACCACCAGGGAAGTCCAGTATTACTTCTTAAGTACACTTATACACAGAGTTGAAAGTCCTGCTACTAATAGAATCAATCCCAGATTGTATCATCAGAGACTATGTCTGTGGATAGATTAAGTGTTATTTTTAGTACTCTTTTGGGGGGACATTGTGACAGACTAGGGGTACTTAGTGCCTTGGTTGATGACATTATTGCTTCCTATACTTTGTAGAACCTAGAAGGAGTGAAACAGAAAAGTGTCCTTTTCAGTTCCTTAATGATTTAGAAAACAGAAGAATTCTTTACTAAAACCTTTAATTGCCTTATTCTTAGCAATGAGGATAATAACAGTAAAAGCAATAATGGCTAATATTTATTGAGCTCGCTGTTTTGAATATTTTACTTGCATTATTTAATTCTCACTACAATCCTTTGAAGTATACATATAATATTATCCCCAGTTTACATATTAGGAAACTGATGCTTACAAAGAATGTGACTTGCCCAAAGGATAAGAGAGGGAAGGAAATCTCATGAGCAATTCGGAGTTGGCATAATTAAAATGAAAATATGCTCTCCTAAGTTGAATTAGACTCTAAGTTCCCTGAGGTCGAGAACTTAATATCACGTTTATTGCTTTGTTTGTATTACCTAACGGGATTTGAGTTTTGCACAAGTGCCAGGTGTATGGTATATACTTAGTTTTTTAAAATGAATAAATGAGGTTGTGAGAGGATGGTTCATTAGCCTTAGCCATGAGTCTTCTGGATGGAATCCATACGAATCTCATTTGCATTGCATACTTGTTCTTTTTCTTTAGACTACCATTTTCCCTGTATCTGGCAGTGTACCTGGCACGTTTCTGTTCATTTTTCAAGTTCCAACTAATTCCATCTTTTCTGTTACCCCTTCTTGTCTCTTTTAGGCAAGATTTGTTGTTCCATTCTTTATCTGCCCATTTTTTTCCCTTTAGCCTTTATTATAATACCTATTATATCATATTGTAATTATCTTCTTCCCCTATCCTGGGAATCCGTATAGGTCAGGAGAAGGGTGGTGATAGACTGTGTCTTATTCATCACAATTAAATTCAACAGTGAGTATAGTTTCGGGCACTTTAGGTGCTCACTAAATGTTTGGGGCTGAATGATTTCATACAAACAAGCTAAAAGTAGACTTGTGGGTGAATGTTGAGGGACTTTATTTCAATGCTGTCCTGTCTGAATTACTGTCATTTGCTTTGTGACTTTAGATTAAGAAAAATCATTCCTCTAAACTGCTTTCTTTCAGAAATAATAATTGAGGAGATACTGTAGTATCTCAGGATTGTTACTAGGGCTTTCTAAGAAGTTCTTTGACATCCTTACCCTTTGGGGAAAAAGATTTAAGAAAGGAGGAAAAAACTTCATAAAAGATGTGCTCATAGATAAGCCAAATATCTAGGAATGAACAAGTTATTTAACAATTTGATTAATATTAGATTAAATTTTAGGATCCTTAAATACAGGACATAAGTCAGAATTACATTTGTTCTTACACATACCACATTGCACATGGAATTGTTTATGAGGTTCAGTAGAGATAATAAGAATAGAAGTGCTTATAAATAGGATAGTGCTATATGTTAGTTTCTGCAAAAGGAATTTTATTAAACTATTAGGACGCTGTAAATTAAATGATTCTTAGGAATTTTGTCAAAAACCATGTTAGTTACCTATTGCTATATAACAAGTCACTCCAAAATTGCACAACTTAAAACAGTAAACACTTATTATCTCCCAATTCCTGGTTTAGCTGGGTGCCATGTAAACTCTGGGTGTCTCCCAAAGCTACACTCCTCCTACAGTCAAGGCATCATTGGGGGCTGCCGTCATCACAAGACTCGACTAGCAGAGGATCTGCTTCCAAGCTTACTCACTTGGCTCTTGGTGGACTCAAGTTCTTCACTGGTTATGGGCTGGAGACTTCTGTTCCTTGTCGTATGGACCTCTCTGTAGAGCAGCTCACAATACAGCAGCTGACCTCCCTTAGAGTAAGAGAGGGTTCTCCTAGCAGAAGCAGTAGTCTGTTTATAATGTAACCTCAGAAGGACATGTTGTCACTTTTTCTGTTATTGATTTGTTAGAAGCAAATCACTAGGTTTAGCCCACACTCAAGACGAGGGGGGGTTACACAAGGGCATAAGTACTGGGACGATGGCATCATTGGGGGCCATCTTGGAGACTTCCTACCGCAGTGCCCTATGGGATTAGAGTAAGGATTTAAGTATTGCAAAAGTTCAAAAATGCAACAAAAATAAGAACAGGTCGGGAATTCCCTGGTGGTCCAAGTGGTTAGGACTTGGGGCTTTCACTGCTGGGGCCTGGGTTCAGTCCCTGGTTGGGGAACTAAGATCCTGCAAGACACATGGTGTGGCCAAGAAAAAAAAAAAAAGGAACAAGTTGAGTTTTTTAAACATACTTTTGATGCATAAAGGATAAATTGCCTAAAATTATTAGTCAAGATAAAAAATATGTAGTTTGTCAGGAATCAGTTGGAAGAGGTAATAAGGAGTGAATTTGAGTAATCTAACTTTAAAGATAGTATTACTACAAAGTGTGCCTTCGTGGAATAGGGTCCTCTCTTGGTATACATTTCTCGTTTCTGTGTTGATTCTGATATAGAAATCTTTTCCTGGTTGAAGGAGATCCACTAATGGAGGATTCTTATTTGAAGATATGAGACTTAATAGTGGGTGATTGAGCAGAAAAGCCTACAGTTCGCTTATAAGATCAGGGTTAGGCTTGACTATGGAATACTTTCTTAAATTTAGTTTTTCATGTACGAAAAGGGCAGTTTCCCTTGTGCTTTTTTTTCTCTTTCCTAAATTAGTCTTAATGAGGAATGTATGTGACATATAAAGAAAACTAAAACTTTGAGAAAGGCAAATAGAGAAAATATTTTGAAGATACCTATTTCTGAATCATTTTTTGGTTTAATATATTTTCAATCAAAATTCAGTGAGGTGTTGTGGAAACTTGAAATAACATTTATGTAATTTATCTAAAAATAAATAAGAAAAATTTGAAAACTATGAGTTAATAGGGAGGGGAAAACAGACATGCTTTACCATATGTTAAAGCATATTATCAAGTGACAATAGCTAAAACATCACTATACAATAAATCATAATAGGTAAGTCAGTGAAACAGAGCAACCATAAAATAAATCCTGCTATCAACTTATGTCTGCAAATTAAATATATAATCAGTATAATATGTAATATATAGTATATAATAAATATACATAAAATATGTAAATGAATTGTGTATTTTTAGCTCTCCTAGAACAATTTTAAATAGTGATAGTGATACTAATAATAATATGATATCTTGGGACTGTTTTAAGACTAGTTTTAAAAAGAATAATTTATGTTAAACATAATCTTGGGAGCTGTTTACGTAATTTTTCCCGTTAAAATCATTGTGTTGTCTTTATTAGTCTTTCTATTAAGAATGACTTTTTTTTCTAGCAAACTACTAATACAGTGGCTTTTTAAAATTTATTCTGTGTTCATTGAATGTATCAATGAAAATAACAGTCTTGGTGGCTCCGAGTCTTCAGTGCTGTCTACTCTGATTCCATCTCCACTAACCACTTTAAAAGTTATTCAGTAAATAACTTCTTTGGCAAAGTGAGATGTCCAGGAACCAAGGATCTACCTGATGCTGTTCCATTCAGCTCCAGGTCTTGCTCCAGTGGGAAATAGATTTATAATGTTAAAATGATTCACGTTCTCAAAGTCCCACCCCCCAGCTTACAGCACAGAAAGATGCCCAGTATACATTATAAGCCTGTATAGCTTCATCAGTGGTCTTAAAATGATCTTAGAAGTGGAAGCCAGTAGTCCTCTTAGGTAATCTTTCTTTTACTGTAGCCTCAGACTCAAGGTTTTCTCCTTTCCTTTATTTATTTATTTGTTTGTTTATATGAAACATACCACTGTAACCTGAACAGATTTTGTTTTATTTATTGTTAGCTTAAAATTGTTCTCTGCAGAAGGAAGTGAGGTGAAAAGTTGATTACAATATATGGACTTTTCCTCTCTCCCTAATAATTTTCCTTAAATTAACTACGTACATTGATAAAAAAAAATTAATTGACTTTGTTGCAACCTGACTTTTTATTTTGTCAGTATGTAGTTATCTTTCTCACTAAGTCTTAAATAGAAAGTATAGTTAATACTTAGTGATTTCTGAGTATTGGAGAAAAGGGCACAAAATTGAAGAGTGCTAGATTTTGAATATTTTCTAGAACTTTAACCTTTTTGTTCTTTGAGGGAATGATAGCTTATTAAACACTGTATTGCTATGGGAAAACTGATCCACAAGAAATACAAATGAGTTTCAGAGTAGTGCTAAAATGCTGTGGTGTGTTTCTTTGCACAGGTAATGACTGTGGTAAACTATGGATTCCACCTGTCTTGGTGAGCCATTTCAGGTGTCTGCATTCTGAAACAGTGGTTTTCAAACTTTGCTACATATTACAGTCACCAGGAGGGTGACTTAAAATCCTGGTTTTCCCAGCCCATACTCCTAACAGTGAAATCAGTATATACAGGGGTGGTACCCAAGGCATAAGTACCTGTTTAGAGTTTTCCAAGTGACTCAAGTATGCAGCCAAGTTTAAGAAACACTCTTAAGAGATGCTCACTGAGCATCTTTTTTTTGTTTTTGCGGTACGCGGGCCTCTTACTGTTGTGGCCTCTCCCGTTGCGGAGCACAGGCTCAGCGGCCATGGCTCACGGGCCCAGCCGCTCCGCGGCATGTGGGACCTTCCCGGACCGGGGCGCGAACCCGTGTCCCCTGCATAAGCAGGCGGACTCTCAACCACTGCGCCACCAGGGAACCCCTACTGAGCATCTTTTAAAATGCAGATTATGATTCAGTAAATCTGGAGTAGGGTCCGAGAGTCTGCGTTTCTAACAAACTACCAGCTGGTATGATACTTCTGGTCTGTATTCCACACGTAGAGTAGCAAGGTTCCAGAGTACTAAATTGCCTAGATAGACTTTAGTTGTTTTGATGTCTTTATTCAAAAAATACTTCATTCTGTTCTTGGTCTCATAATTGCAAGATATTTTGTTAAGTGAGTCCCATATGCTTTTTCTATTTTAAACTTCACAACACACCTGCAAGAGTGTAGTACATGTTCATTATGAAAAATTCAGATAAGTGATGAGAAGAATAATAAAATTAGGTAGCTACCAGAAATTAAAATCATACTTTTTTATAGCTTTGTCTAAGACTCCAGGTAAAAGAACTTTAAGAAGCGTTTCATTATGTTGTCCCCTTAGGTAAAGGAAACAAAATACTGTGGGAGCAATATGGCTAAAACTGAAATGCATTTGCTCATAAAAGACCAGAAACAAATATGCCAAAATATAATGCAGTTACAGTACATTAGGGTGACAGAATTATAGGTACTTTCTCCTTTTACCTTCAGTCTAAAATATTTATAACGTGCATATATTACCTTCACAATAAAAAGAAAAGAACCTTAGACTTCTCAAAAATGCCTCTGAAGAACAGGCTTGACTACATAATTGACAATTCATATGAAAATCACCAAGATTTCAATAGATGAGCAAAGAATAGGTACATACTTTCTCCTAAAAGAAGTACTTTAGAGCTGATTTCCAGTGCTGACAAGGTACAGTAAAACTAATATATTCATTAATTTCTGGTGGCACTCTGCAGCCTTTTGAAAGGCAATATGGTTAATGCAAAGAAAGATTATATTTAATATAATGGCAATAAAATACAAAAGTACTGTACACACTCCAGCTGCCACTATGCAGAATGTTTACATGCTGAAAGACAATTTTTTGAAGTAAAATCCCTGATTTGAGTGTAAAGAGATGAGACTGCAAAATGCTTTAATATTTACCAAAAAAATTATTTAATCTTGCAAACTGTCTCTTCAACTTAAAAAAATCAAGCCTGTCTAAGTTAATTTTACATATGATAGTCTTCTGACTATAGGGTGAACAAACCACATTTTATATATTATGGATGCTTAGGTTTTATTTGTTTTTATGTTTTTGGCCCTCTTCAGTCTATGTCCTATAGAAGTTTCCTAAGTAATAAACCAATTTTCATCGAGATTTGTTTGTAAATTTCCTAATATTAAAGAGCCAACCTTTTATCGAAGGTTTTGTGTATGTATGTATGTATGTATTTATTTATTTATTTATGGCTGCACTGGGTCTTCGTTGCTGCGTGAGGGCTCTCTCTAGTTGCGGCGAGCAGGGGCTACTCCTGGTTGTGGTGCGTGGGCTTCTCATTGCAGTGGCTTCTCTTGTTGTGGAGCACGGGCTCTAGGTGCGCAGGCTTCAGCAGTTGTGCCTTGCAGGCTCTAGTAGTGTGGCGCACGGGCCCATCTGCTCTGTGGCATGTGGGATCTTCCTGGACCAGGGCCCGAACCCCTGTCCCCTGCACTGGCAGGCGGACTCACAACCACTGCGCCTCCAGGGAATCCCCTAGTGAAGGTTTTTTGAACTGACTTTGTATGTCGTACAGGTACTGTGTAGGGAACACAGAATTAGGACCACAAAGAAATTAAGATTTTAAGAAATAAAAAGGTATTAAAGATGTTGCTTCAGAAATGACTGAAGGACTTGGGGCATCTTTAAAAAATAATCTCTAAGTTCTGGTTTCAGTTTCTTCTTTCCAGTATCCAAGGTTGCATCCAAAATAGTGCAGCCACTGCCAAACATATACCTTAAATCTTGGAGAGCAAAGAGAGAAATAATCTATGCCAGTAAGCCACAACAGTCAAAAGTTGAAGCAGGGAATTTCAGAAGTAATAAGTCAAATGCAGTTTCTTTAGAAACTTGAAGCCTTACCAAAGGAACTAGGTAAAGAAACTTACAATATTGCAGATAGTTCACAAAGCTAAAATTGTTACTGTGTCCCCACTTGAACCTCTTTGACTGTCTTTCCAGGCTTCTTAAACCTGAAATTGAGCAGCATACCCCAACTGTATATTTCCCAAACACAGGTTGGGTGAGTTCTGTTGGCATTTTGGGCAAGACATTCATTGTGCTGGACTGCTCTGTGGTTCAGTGTCTCACTCACTGTTGTCAGATGCATCCCTCAGGTATTATGAATACCAAAAATGCTCTCATAGTTTTCTGTCGGTTGATGAGTGAGTACCACCTTCCGTTGAGAATTTATCAGTCTAGTCTCTAGAAGAATGCCAGTTAACTCTTTTAAAAATAGATTAACTTAATGTTGTAGAGTTTAGATTGAAACTTCACATTGGACATGAGTGAAAAAGATTAGAGTTCAGTGTATTGGGAGGGATTTGGGTCTTCTTTTTTCATTCCAACAATTGATGGTTTAGAAATGCAGGAGAGGACTTGTTACAATCTTTTTGGAGGGTGATTTTGCACTACTGTGTCAGTCTAAATTTTAAATGTCCATTACTCACTAACACCACTTTGAGGAATCTGGCCAATAGAAATCTTGGAGGGCATAAAAATTCATATTTTAGGATGTGCATTTGCAGTATTGGTAATAGTGCAGTACAAATACACAGAAGTTGAAAAAAACAAACAATTAACCAACAACAAAAAACCCCACCCAACTAAGTGGCTATAAATAGCAGTTAAATAGTTGATAGTATATTCTGTACATCTACTTTTTTTTTTTTTTTAAAGGAAGTAGGACTCTATATACTGGATAAATTGTTAACAAACAATATACCATTAAAGGAAAAAAAACAAGTTCGAACAGTATGATTATTGCAGTCCCAGTTTTGCAATAAAATTGTGTGTGCATTCAAGTATATGTGAGGCCTGGAAGGTGATTTTTGATACTGTTTAAATGAATAAATTAAAAAGTAGAACCAACCAATTGTAAAACAGGTAGCTAGTGGGAAGCAGCGCATAGCACAGGGAGATCAGCTCGGTGCTTTTTGACCACCTAGAGGGGTGGGATAGGGAGGGAGATGCAAGAGGGAAGGGGATATGGGGATATGTGTATACATACAGCTGATTCACTTTGTTATACAGCAGAAACTAACACACCATTGTAAAGCAGTTATACTCCAATAAAGGTATTAAAAAAAAAAGTAGAACCAAGACTTTCAAAGGTTGAGAAAGCGACAGTGTAATACTTTCTTTGTTCTAGCATACAGTTAGTTCCCCTATCATTTAACCTTCATTTCATCCTTTTCCTCCTTTAGAGAACCCAATTACATTCAACAGAAAAGCTTGCTTCTTGAATCTCTACATCAAAAGGCTTGAAAAAGATCTAGTAGCTAATGGGTCAGCACTTTCTTCATGGGCACCCTAGGCTCAAAATTATTTTTTGACTATTTCTCTCTTTCCTTGTACCTCTTCTTCACTTCAGTTGTTGGGTCCAACCTGCAAAACATTGTTCTCATATGTACCTTTGTTCTTATTGCTTTTACCCTAGTTCATATTCTCATTACTTTGTTTGGACTATTATAGTAACCTATGAAATTGGTTTCCTTTCAGCTTCAGCCCATTCCATTTCCTTGCTAAGCAGTGATTTCTGAGCATATGATAGTCAGGGTTAGTACTGTTATCTTAAATGCGCTTGCAGAAGCAGTCTTGTGTTGTGTATTTTCAGCTGTGCACAGGATACCCCAATAAAAAATGTTGCTTTTGCAATTTGTACCTCTTTCCTCTGTAAAGAAACAAACTTTTATCTCACCTCTTTTAGTAGTGGGGAGAAAAGGTAAAAGAAAAGGGAGATATAGAAGCTGTTACTACTGTGTTTCAGTACCAGTGTTCTATCCCTAAATAATTATTACATAAGCTTATACACTAATTCAGCTCTTCCAGGAGGAAAGGATGTTATTATAACCAAGATTTAAAGTAGTTTTATTTATGGGAAGAGCTTGCATGGTGAATTGTGTTTTAGGATAGAAATGCTATAGTGAATAAGCATGTCTGCTCTTTTCATATCTTTTAAAGTCTTGGTTTGCTTTATTCTTTTGATGTCATTCATCTTCCCTTTGAGAAATTCTTAGCCAAACTAAGAGGAAAAAAGGATTTTGTTATTGTGATCTGTGTCTTGACTAGCATTGTACGAAGACTGTAGAAATCTGGAGAAACTTGCTTAGAAATGGTCAGATGTCCTTTTGAGAGCAGATTCTTATTTAGAGGGCAAAAGAACCTCAAGAGCTTTTCCCCAAATGACACTTAGCAGATTCTGAGATGGCATCCCATTTATTACCATTCTCCCTTTGAGAATCGGTTTTAATGAGCCATTATTACTAAAATAATATGTCATATTCCTCATGCGTGTAGGGGCAGAAAACTGATTTAGAATAGTCGCCTTAGAGAAAGTGAGTTGGCAATAATTATGATTATTTTCTTCACACTCATGCCCAAACCTTTCATATTCTTCAAGGCTGCCAACTGCCACCTCTTCTAGGAAATCTTCCCTGACTTCTTTCCAGCCTTTCCCACTCAGAAATAATTTCTCCCTCCTCTGAACTTACTTGGATCTTATTTATGACCCTGGTAGTTTTCCGCCTACCTGTAATTGTATGTGTACCTTTTTAAAAAATCTATGTTCTGTACTGGAAACTCTTGCTAGAACAGGGTAGATGTCTAACTTTTGTATTTCTCACAGTACTTAATACAATACCTTGCACATACTGTAGAGGCTAAGCAAATATTTCCTGATCAAAGTATTTGTTGTGAAATTTACATAGAATAAAGTTCATGAACTTCAAATGTCATTGTTCTTCTATCTCCGTGAAATGCCTTTTGCCCCAGAGGAAACTTATGGCAAAAATTATAAAGCTGATATCCAGTGACTAAAGTGAAGAGAGTGATGTAACTGAAAAAAGTACCAGTGCAAGTTAAGAAGTGTCTAGAAATGTAGATAGGCAATCAACTTTGTAAATCTGTGTAGGTGATGTTGAGTTTGAACTCTGTTATGTTCCTCAAAGAGGAACCATCGAAAGGTTTTAAGAGGTGAGTCATTTGATCAGATTTGTGTTTTGAATACATTAAACTGTTACAGTGAGGAAGGTATATCTTAAGATGGTAGCTGGGACCCAGTTAGGCTATTGTAAGAGGTCTAGTAAAGAAAAAATCCTAAAATTCTAGAACAAAGGCAGTATAGTTTGATAGAAGAGAATGGATTTAAGAAATACAGATTAGGGCTTCCCTGGTGGCGCAGTGGTTGAGAATCTGCCTGCCAATGCAGGGGACACAGGTTCAAGCCCTGGTCTGGGAGGATCCCACATGCCGCGGAGCAACTAGGCCCGTGAGCCACAACTACTGAGCCTGTGCGTCTGGAGCTTCTGCTCCGCAACAAGAGAGGCCGCGATAGTGAGAGGCCCACGCACCGTGATGAAGAGTGCACCCCGCTTGCCACAACTAGAGAAAGCCCACGCACAGAAATGAAGACCCAACACAACAAAAATAAATAAATTAATTAATAATTAAAAAAAGAAATATAGATTAAATTGATAGGTCATCTTGGTGTCTTAGTTGATGTGGGTTAAGGCAGAGAGAAGTGTCTTGACTGGGCTTTAGAGATTAGATGAAGTGCTGATATTTGAGTTAGAGAAGGAATATAGGAGGAAGGAGAGAGTAGCATTAAGTTTTGTGGCTGAGTTGTTTTGAACATGCTACTGTAAATTTGAATTGTCTGTAGGACAGCCAGTTGAAAATACCCAACAGTCAGTTGGTTATATAAGCCTCAGGCTTAGGGAGCGTCATCGGCATGCAGTTTCAAAGTAAGAGTGGTTAATGTTTTCCTGGAGAGTATGTATTCTAGAGTTTAAAAACTCATTTCTTCTTCAGTGCTTTCTGTGATGACCCCACTAGCCAAGATTTGTTATGGTTTACTTTCTATATATTTTTTATTATAAAAACACAATCTCTTTTAACTTGACTCTAATCATGAGGGAAAAAAGCAAAGCAATTGAAATTAAGGAAAACTCTATGAAACAATTGACATTAACTCTTCAAAATATCAGTGTCTTGAAAGATTAAAAATGGGAATTCCCTGGCAGTCCGGTGGTTAGGACTAGGTGCTCTCACTGCCAGGGCCCCAGGTTTGATCCTTGATCCCTGCTCAGGGAATTAAGATCCTGTAAACCACGTGGCACGGCACCCCACCCCCCAAAAAAGAAGAAAGAAAGAAAGATTAAAAACACAGGTCGGGAAATGTTTCTGGGTTAAAGAAGACTAAAAGAGACAATGACCAAATATAATGTCATCCTTGGTTAATTGATTGAATGATCCTGGATTGCCCCTTTAGGGGACATTATTGAGGTAATTGGGGAAATTTGAATACGGACTATATAGCAGATAATTTTATCAACATTAAATTTAAGTGTGATAATTTATTATTGTGCAGGAGAATGTCCTTTTTCTTAGGGTGAAGTGTCATAGTGAAACTAAATCAAGTGGTTCAGCACCCAAAAAAAGAGAGTGTATAGGTAAAGAGAAAGGTGTAAAACAAATTGGGTTTGTATTGTAAGAGTTTGTTTACTTATGTGAAAGTGTATTTTCATAAAATTGTCTAGTTTTCCAATTTTCCATTGGCTTTTAAATATTTCAGCCATGAAATGATAAACAGGTCGTTTCTACTTGTAGCCCATTAACCAGAACCAGTTGCATGGCCCTACCCTATTGGTAAGGGTCTGGGACATGTGGACAGCACATGGATACTTGGTGAGCAATAAATGTCTCAAATTTTGTAGTTCACCTCAAGAAATTTTTAGCATCGATAGTCTTTAAAACCTATGGATAATGGCCATTGTTGCCATAACTCTGCTTATTAAACTGTAGGAAAAGTTTTTATTACTTTTAGTGTCAGGAAGTAGCTTATTACTTTTATATTAACTATTTCTCACGTAACCCATTTTTATTTATTACCTTCAAAACTGTATAGTAAATGTAAACTGAATTTGAGGGAAGTTTAGTAATTTGCCCAGTTACAGAGTATATCATTTGGAGAACTTGTGTTTTGAGATTTTGCTTTGCCATTTTATTATTTTTTTAAATTAATTAATTAATTTATTTATGGCTGTGTTGGGTCTTCGTTGCTGTGCACGGGCTTTCTCTAGTTGCGGAGAGCGGGCACTACGCTTTGCTGTGGTGCGTGGGCTTCTCATTGCGGTGGCTTCTCTTGTTGCGGAGCACAGGCTCTAGGCGCACAGGCTTCAGTAGTTGTGGCACGCGGGTTCAGTAGTTGTGGCTCGCGGGCTCTAGAGCGCAGACTCAGTAGTTGTGGTGCACGGGCTAGTTGCTCCTCGGCATGATCTTCCCGGATCAGGGCTCGAACCCACGTCTCCTGCATTGGCAGGCAGATTCTTAACCACTGTGCCACCAGGGAAGTCCCTGCCATTTTAATTTTAATGATAGCTACTTTTAAATACTACTTTAACATCAGACTTTTCTTGAGATTTTTAAAAAGGGGGTTTCCTCAGGTTTTATTTTTTATTTAAAAATTTGCATTATTTACGTTTAAACTAGCATTAGGTACTGTTTTTTCAGTGTCGTCTATCAACCACTTGTATATAACCCTGTATATAATCATTCCTTTATTCTTAGGCATTTAACTTGACATTTCTCAGAGGTAAACATTCTAATGTATTTCTGAACAAATATCCAAAATGTTTATCTTAAATGCATTTGAAAAAGCTACATAGATTAATTAAACCTATATAAACTTTAGTAACATATTTCCGAGGTATGGTTCAAAATTAATTTCTAATATTAAAATTTTGGGTAGAACTACAAATAATAGAAAACTTCATTTTGAATATCTAACCTTAGGATGGTTGTTCTAAATCTATTACAAACAAAATCAGTTAACCAGACTCCTTGGTTGACCAAATTGGGTAAATTATAGGCCAAAGCTCTTGTTAAGTGAAGTTCTGAGGTCAGTATGGGTTCAGTACAGCCTTTTTGCCTCAGTAATTCTTTTTTTTTTTTTTTTAATTTATTTATTTTTGGCTGTGTTGAGTCTTCGTTGCTGTGCGCGGGCTTTGCGGCGAGCGGGGACTACTCTTCATTCCGGTGCACGCGTTTCTCATTGTGGTGGTTTCTCTTGTTGCGGAGCACAACAAGGCGCGTGGGCTTCAGTAGTTGTGGCACACGGGCTCAGTAGTTGTGGCTCGCGGGCTCTAGGGCACGGGCTCAGTAGTTGTGCACGGACTTAGTTGCTCCATGGCATGTGGGATCTTCCTGGACCAGGGCTCGAACCCATGCCCCCTGCATTGGCAGGCAGATTCTTAGCCATGGTGCCACGAGGGAAGCCTTGCCCCAGTAATTCTTGATGGGAGTTTTGTTCTCAAAACAATACCCTTATGAAAACACATTGGAGCTGTATCATAACTGTAGAATCAAAAGGAGATAATTATTTTAATATTAAGAATGTATTAAGGTTTATATGCTTGAAACAGTAACTTTCTTTACCTTTTGTTCATTCATAGTCAAAAGAGGATTTTTAAAAAATAGCCACTCCTATTCATCATTCTCATTTAAGTAGTTTCTGACCTTTCTTTTGACATAGAAAGATGGTATAAATCTTATTGCATGGTAGTATGCGGTAACACATGCCTAAGGCTCTCCATGGCACGCCTTCATCTTTTGTGGAAGTGATGCTAACTGAACACATCAGAAATTCCTTGCATTTGTATCAGACTCCCTAAGGATCCAACTGTTAGCTTATAAGTCAGTGAAATCATATTTCATCATTTATTATCATTGGTAGGACACAGACTAAAAAGAAATGCAGCTGGTATCCATTTCTTTACCCAGAGCATTATCTTCAGTGGAAAATATATGTGAAATGACTGCACTCAGCTGCAAATGAATTGTCATTGTCATTTTATTTGTGGCAGTTTTCCTTTCTTTTTCCCCCAAACCATCTATTTCCTGAAGAAAAGGAAAATTAGTGAAATTTCTTCTCTCAGAATACTTTATCCAAGTTTGAAGTTTCCTAATGAAACTAGATAATTGCCTTCTGGAAGGTACAAGTTCATTTTGATGTTTGAATTTGTTTTTCTGGTAAGTTAGACGGATGACCCCTGTTTTCGAAGTTATTTACTAAAGTATTGCTTTAATTGAGAAGAAACCGACAGCTTTCTCTGAAACTTTCAAAAATACAAGTAAGCACCTCGCCAAAGTAAAGCCATCTCTTTATTTTTGTATTGGACATGCCAAGGGGTTTTTTTTGTTAAGTTTTAAAAGAATTTTATTTATTTAATTTATTTTTGGCTGCACTGGGTGCTCATTGCTGCCCATGGGCTTTCTCTAGTTGCGGTGAGTGGGAGCTACTTTTCGTTGCGGTGCACGGGCTTCTCATTGCGGTGGCTTCTCTTGTTGCGGAGCATGGGCTCTAGGTGCGCGGGCTTCAGTAGTTGTGGCATGTGGGCTCAGTAGTTGTGGCTCACAGGCTCTAGAGCACAGGCTCAGTAGTTGTGGCACACGGCTTAGTTGCTCCGCAGCACGTGGGATTTTCCCAGACCAGCGCTCGAACCCGTGTCCCCTGCATTGGCAGGCAGATTCTTAACCACTGAGCCACCAGGGAAGCCCCTGCCAAGGTGTTTAATACCAGTGTTTCACTAGATGAAATTGTGGGACAGAATTGTTAACCTCCCTTCCCCCCAGGAGGGGACACATTTAACACAAAAAGGGTAAAGTAGGAAAGATAAAACTTCAGAATCAAAGACAGTCCTTCCATATATTAGTTGACAGTATGACATTGATATATTTATGTCTTGCATTTATCTTTAATTCTCTTTTCACCATGTGCTTCTGTGAACTTTACTTTCATCCTTATTTGAAAAGCATGATTTTGAACGTTATCTTGTGATGAACTTTACAGTGCTTATTGCAATAGAAAAGGAGCTTTTGATTTTGTAGGGAAAGTATGTGGCAAGTACATAACTAGTAAAACAAAATATTTTCATTTGAAGTAAATTTGTTTGCATAAGCAGAGAATTCACTACTTTTTTCCTAACACAGCAAATTGATCCATATGCATGATGAAAAAATCCTCTGATGACATTGACATACAGATTCTCATTAATTGCAGTGTTCACAGGGATAGAATTTTTTTAAGTACCACACAAACCAGGTGTTTGGTAGCCATCAATACTGGGCTGAATACTCATTAAGCCAAGTACAGACTTTAACAGAACTATCTTGGTTATCTTCTAAAATTATCCTTTAAAACTTGTTGTCAGATATTCTAGTTTATCTTATTAATTCTAAAATGGATTGTGACAGGGAGTCCATATAGTGTAGTCTTTAATGACTTGGACCCTGAAGCCAGGTTTCCTGGGTTTGAATCCCAGCTCTGCCACTTACTAATTATGAAACTTTGGATAAAATGGATTGTTATATTTGAAACTCACTAAAATTTCTCTTGCACATTTGATGTTAATATTCTTTTGCCATTTTCAGGATATAGGCTCTCATCATTTTTAGCTGTTACATTAGGTAGCCTTTTTGGAAGGGATAGGGGATGCAAATATCAGAAAAATATAAATATTGCACATTATGTCCCTGATTTCATAGGTAAAAAGGAGTAGTTAAAAAAAGAAAAAGCTTCACAAATGACACAAATGCAAACATTTTCAAAGACTAGGAAGACATAAATAGATGATGGCAGAACTTGAAAGGCATTTAGGTCTGTGTCACTTGAGAAGCACTTGTTGCAAGCATCTTATCGATTTGTGCTGCGAGCATTTCAACAAATAGCCATTTTAAAGAAAAACATTAGGTAAATAATGGTACACAGGTGATACTCAGATATGGTGAAGTCGTACAGGTAAACCTTGCATTAGAAGTGAACGTTTTAGGACGTATGTGACTCTCAACTTTTGATATTTGACTATGCAAGTTTAGAGTTGATACTTCAATTTTTTAGTAGGGTGAATTTGGGATTTATTGACTGATATTCTTTGGATAACAAAGAACACATTAATGTAGAATAAGAAACAGTGTTCTCAAATGGTAATTACAAGACTTTCATATCTATGTTGAAGCATGGACACAGCACATTATGTTCTTTGGCTATTAAAATAGACTCATTTTATAGTTGTTTTCCAGCAAAGAATAACTTTGCTTGTTGCCATGGCCACCACCACCATTGCATTCCTCACCTCAATGGCTTGGCTACCTTATATATTTTCTTTCTCTCCCCCCCCCCTCAGTTTTTATCTATCTATCTATTTATTTATTTATTTATTTTTGGCTGCGTTGGGTCTTTGTTGCTGTGCGCAGGCTTTCTCTAGTTGTGGTGAGCAGGGGCTACTCTTCGATGCGGTGTGCGGGTTTCTCATTGCAGTGGCTTCTCTTACTGTGGAGCACGGGCTCTAGGCGCGCGGGCTTCAATAGTTGTGGCATGCGGGCTCAGTAGTTGTGTCTCGCAGGTGCTAGAGTGCAGGCTCAGTAGTTATTGTGCACAGGCTTAGTTGCTCTGCAGCATGTGCGATCTTCCCAGACCAGGGCTTGAACCCGTGTCCCCTGCATTGGCAGGCGGATTCTTAAGCACTGCGCCACCAGGGAAGTCCCAAGCTACCTTATATATTTTCAATGGCCTCTTTAACCTGTGTCTGGGGTCTTGCATATCTTTTTGTTAGTTTCCTGTTTTCTTCAAAGACCACCTGAGCCTTTTCTCTCATCTTCAAGTACTTTGTTGACTAGTTTTAGCAACTTTTGAAAAAGCTTAAATCATAAGGTTTAACCATAATGTTTAAATCAAACTTTGAAGATGGTTAAGTCATGCCTAGACTCAGAAATAGAGATCTGTATTCCCCAGCCTCTTCTCTACATGTGCCATAGGCACTTTACTCTCCATTCCAGTTCTTTGTTTTAACTACTGCAAAGTTATCTTTTGATTTTGTCATTGTGGGCCTATGTAAATTACATTTTACCATGGGTCAGGTAAAATTTCTATTGCTGCCCATTTCCTACTCTCTTGTTTTTTACATATGACCTTGGGTTTTGACCCATTTCTTAAAAATTGTAATTTCTTTATTGTAATTTCTGTACTTTTACTGTAAATATGCCTGTTAGTTTGATTTTTGAATAAGGAAAATCATGCTATTCATAGTATAGGTTAAATCTCATTTTGAGGTTACCCAATTTGGGAGTATATTCTTAGAAAGAAATTTTTGAGTCTATTAAGAGCTACATGTGAAAACTGGAGTTCAATTTTCCTTTGGCCGTTAGCGAGTGTTACACTTTTAAACTAGGATGAGCTGTGGGAAGTATCAAGCACACTTCTAATTTCTCTGGGCTCACTCTGGCTTTCTTTCTGTGGTATTTGGGACTACTACACAGTGAAATAAAACTTATATTAGGTTTTATTCTAGAAAGTCCTGGATTTGACTTTCCTGCTTACTCATTTTATGAAGTTGGGCAAGTAACAGTCTCTCTGAGATTAATTTTTTTATTTTGCTTTTCTAATATATCACCTAATTTATCTGAAAGCGTTGTTATGCCTAGAGTTGATAATTTTATGTATCATGGCAATTTTGTTGACAAGATAAATGAAATGTCAAAACGCAGACCCTTGTAAATTGGTTTATCTTCTTTACCCTTCCTTTGATAAAGGGGATTTTAAAGAATGTGAGTGGTGACAGGGTAGGCAGTATGTTTGTAGATTTGAACTACCTCTTTCTTTCCACCACCTTTCAGTACTTTTAGGTACTTCCCAGTAATATTTCTGTAGACAGAGTTAAAGAAAAATACATTTGAAATAAAATATTTGTTATAACTGAACTGATTAAAGTTGGCTTCTGTGGGCCAGTGATGCTGTTCTCTAAGTTGAGGGTATTATCTTTATTGATATCTCTTAATTTGGTAACTGGGTTATTTTTACATTTTTAAAAAAGTTTTTATTAAAAACTACTTATCAGGGTCATCTGCAGAAATTGACCGTATCTCTCTTGTATAGTTCTTTTTTCTGTGACCTGAAACATAGAGTATTTGGTTATATTACTTTACAACTTAGGTGTATTCTTATAAATACTCATCTTGTGAAAACTCATATCCAGGAGAAATCCTTTTCTGCAGGCACAGAAGTTACTTATAACTTAGCTCAGTCTTTTAACCTCTTTTGGCTTTCTGTGTAAAGTCTGTGTTATATACCAGCTGTTTGGCTTGAATATGAGACTAAGGGGATATTTATTAATAAGTGATAAAACCCAGCTAACACTGGTAGGTGTCAAAGTGTTCACTACTATTTGTAGAAACTTGAAATATAGTAGTATATGAGAATTACAAATAGAGTCTTTTCAGTGTTTAGTCTTATAAGGTGTAAGGTGAGATCCAATTTCGAGAGTGTTTTATTGATGACTAATTTCCATTCTAGAAGTTCCTAATGAAGGTGATTAAGAATTTTGTTTGCAAGTTCCAAGTTAGTTGTCTGCATTCTAATAATTGTCCTATAGATGGCATTGTTATAATTTGTTTGCTCATGCCTTTGCTTTCCACAAAGATC